>NW_012292731.1:0-5206 GCF_000151885.1 Dipodomys ordii | reverse complement strand
CAAAGTGGGACACCACGGCACACTGCGGGACACAGCGTGAAACAGGGTGAACCTGCGGGGACACAGCGGGGGACACAGCGGGACACAGCGGGGACACAGCGGGGACACTGCGGGACACAGCAGGACACAGTGGGACACAGCAGGACACAGCGGGGGACACAGCGGGACACAGCGTTGGACACACCGGGACACAGCGGGGACACAGAGGGGACTCAGCAGTGGACATAGCGGGGGACAAAGCGGGACACCACAGGACACAGTGGGACACAGCGGGACACAGTGGGGACACTGCGGGGACACAGCGGGACAAAGCAGGGGACCCAGCGGGACACAGCGGGACACAGCAGGACCCAGCGGGGAAACAGGGGGGGACACAGTTTGACACAGCGAGGACACAGCGGGACACAACGGGACACTGCGGGGCACAGCGGGGGACACAGCAGGACACAGCGGGGGACACAGGGAGGACACAGCGGAAGACAGCATGGGACAATGCGAGGAAACAGCGGGAAACAACGAGACACAGCGGGACCCAGCGGGGACCCAGCAGTGGACACAGTGGGACACAGCGGTGGACAAAACGGGACACCACGGAACACAGCAGGACACAGCCTGAAACAGCGGTGAACCTCCGGGGACACAGCGGTACACAGCGGGGGACCCAGCGGGACCCAGCGGGACACAGCGGGGGACACAGCCGGACACATCAGGGACACAGCGGGGACACAGCGGGACCCAGCAGGACACAGCGGGGGACACAGGGGGACACAGCAGGGACACAGTGGGACACAGTATGACACAGCGTGGGACAAAGCGGGAGACAGCGGAGGACACAGCGAGGACACAGCTGGACACAGCGGGGACACAGAAGGGACTCAGCAGGGGACATAGAGGGGAAAAAGCGGGACACCACGGGACACAGTAGGACACAGCGGGACACAGCGGGGACACTGCGGGACACAGCCGGGGGACACAGAGGTGGACAGCGGGGGACAGAGAAGGGACACAGCGGGACACAGAGGGGACACAGCTGGACACAGAAGGGTACACAGCGGGGCACAGCGGACTCACAACAGGGACAGAGCTGGACACAGAGGGACACAGAGGGGACAGAGCGTGACACAGCGGGACACAGCGGGACACAGCAGGGGACTCAGCGGGACACAGCGGGGGACACAGGGAGGACAAAGCTGGACACTGAGGGAGACAGAGCGAGGACACAGCCAGACACAGCGAAACACAGCGTGACACAGTGGGGACACAGCAGGGGACACAGCGGGACACAGCGGGGGACACACAGGGACACAGCGGGGTACACAGCAGGGACAAAGCAAGACACAGAGGGGGACACAGCGAGGACAAAGCGGGACTCAGCGGTGACACAGCGGGACACAGCTGGGGACACTGCGGGACACAGCGGGACCCAGCGGGGACAAAGCGTGAGACACAGAGGTGGACAGAGAGGGAGACAGAGGCGGACACAGCGAGGACACAGCGGGACACAGCGGGGACACAGAGGTGGCTCAGGGGGGGCCACAGCGGGGGACAAAGCAGGACACCACGGAACCCTGCGGGACACAGCGTGAAACAGCGGTGAACCTGCGGGGACACAGCAGGGGACACAGCAAGACACAGCAGAAAACAGCAGTGACACTGCGGGGACACAGTGGGATACAGCGGGGGACACAGCGGGACACTTAGGGGGACAGAGTGGCATACAGTGGGGGACACAGCCGGACACAGCAGGGGAAACAGTGGGGGACACAGCGGGACACAGCGAGGACACAGCGGGACAGAGCGGGACACTGCAGGGCACAGCGGGGGACACAGCGGGACACAGCGGGGGACACAGCGTGGACACAACGGAACACAGAGTGGGACACATTGAGGACACAGCGGGACACAGCAGGACACAGCCGGGTCCCAGCAGTGGACACAGCGGGACACAGCGGGGGACACATCGGGACACAGCGGGGAACACATGGAGGACTCAGCGGGACAAGGCGGGGACACAGCGGCGACTCACCGGGGGACACAGCGAGGGACAAAGTGGGACACCACAGAACACAGTGGGAAACAGCGGGACACAGCGGGGGACACAGAGGGGTAAACAGCGGGACACAGCGGGGAACACAGCGAGGACACAGCGGGACCAAGCGGGACACAGCGTCGATACAGCGGGGACACAGCGGGACACAGCGGGACACAGCGGGACACATCGTGGGACAAAGCGGGAGATAGCAGGGGACACAGCGAGGACACAGCGGGACACAGTGGTGACACATAGAGGACTCAGCGGGGGACACAGTGGGGGACAGAGCGGGACCCAGCGGGACCCAGCGGGGACAAAGCGTGAGACACAGCAGTGGACAGAGCAGGAGACAGAGGCGGACACAGCGAGGACACAGCGGGACACAGTGGGGACACAGAAGTGGCTCAGGGGGTCCACAGCGGGGGACAAAGCGGGACACCACGGAACACAGCGGGACACAGCGTGAAACAGCGGTGAACCTGCGGGGACACAGCGGGACACAGCGGGGAACACAGCGGGACACAGCGGGGACACAGCGGGGACACTGCGGGACCCAGCAGGACACAGCGGGACACAGCAGGACACAGCGGGGGACACAGTGGGACACAGCGGGGGACACAGTGGGACACAGCGGGGAAACAGAGGGGACTAAGCAGGGGACATAGCGGGGGACAAATCGGGACACCACAGGACACAGTGGGACACAGCGGGACACAGCGGGGACACTGCGGGGACACAGCGGGACAAAGCGGGGGACCCAGCGGGACACAGCGGGACACAGAAGGACCCAGCGGGGAAACAGCGGGGACACAGTGGGACACAGCAAGGACACAGCGGGACACTGCGGGGCACAGCTGGGGACACAGCGGGATACAGCGGGGGACACAGGGAGGACACAACGGAACACAGCATGGGACAAAGCGAGGACACAGCGGGAAACAGCAAGACACAGCAGGACCCAGCGGGGACCCAGGAGTGGACACAGCCGGACACAGCGGGGAACAAAGCGGGACACCAAGGAACACAGCAGGACACAGCATGAAACAGCGGTGAACCTGCGGGGACACAGCGGGACACAGCGGGGGACCCAGCGGGACCCAGCGGGACCCAGCATTACACAGCGGGGGACACAGCCGGACACAGCAGGGACACAGCGGAGACACAGCGGGACCCAGCAGTACACAGCGGGGGACACAGCGGGACACAGCGGGACACAGCGGGGGACACAGCAGGGACACAGAGGTGGCTCAGGGGGGCCACTGCGTGGGACAAAGCGGGAGACAGCGGAGGACACAGCGAGGACACAGCTGGACACAGCGGGGACACAGAGGGGACTCAGCAGGGGACATAGAGGGGAAAAAGCGGGACACCACGGGACACAGTAGGACACAGCGGGACACAGCGGGGATACTGCGGGACACAGCCGGGGGACACAGCGGTGGACAGCGGGGGAAAGAGAAGGGACACAGCGGGACACAGAGGGGACACAGCTGGACACAGAAGGGTACACAGCGGGGCACAGCGGACTCACAACAGGGACAGAGCTGGACACAGAGGAACACAGAGGGGACAGAGCGTGACACAGCGGGACACAGCGGAACACAGCAGGGGACTCAGCGGGACACAGCGGGGGACACAGGGAAGACACAGCTGGACACTGAGGGAGACAGAGCGAGGACACAGCCGGACACAGCGAAACACAGCGTGTCACAGTGGGGACACAGCAGGGGACACAGCGGGACACAGCGTGGAACACAGAGGGACACAGCGAGGTACACAGCGGGGACAAAGTGGGACAGAGCAGGGGACACAGCGAGGACAAAGCGGGACACAGCGGTGACACAGCGCGACACAGCTGGGGACACTGCGGGACACAGCGGGACCCAGCGGGGACAAAGCATGAGACACAGCGGTGGACAGAGCGGGAGACAGAGGCGGACACAGCGAGGACACAGGGGGGGACACAGCGGTACACAGCGGGACACATCGGGGGACACAGCAGGGACACAGTGGGACACAGTAGGACACAGCGTGGGACAAAGCGGGAGACAGCGGAGGACACAGCGAGGACACAGCTGGACACAGCAGGGACACAGAGGGGACTCAGCAGGGGACATAGAGGGGAAAAAGCGGGACACCACGGGACACAGTAGGACACAGCGGGACACAGCGGGGACACTGCGGGACACAGCCTGGGGACACAGCGGTGGACAGTGGTGGAAAGAGAAGGGACACAGCGGGACACAGAGGGGACACAGCTGGACACAGATGGGTACACAGCGGGGCACAGCGGACTCACAACAGGGACAGAGCTGGACACAGAGGGACACAGAGGGGACAGAGCGTGACACAGCGGGACACAGCGGAACGTAACACAGCAGGGGACTCAGCGGGACACAGCGGGGGACACAGGGAGGACACAGCTGGACACTGAGGGAGACAGAGCGAGGACACAGCCGGACACAGCGAAACACAGCGTGACACAGTGGGGACACAGCAGGGGACACAGCGGGACACAGCGTGGGACACAGAGGGACACAGCGAGGTACACAGCAGGGACAAAGTGGGACACAGCGGGGGACACAGCGAGGACAAAGCGGGACACAGCGGTGACACAGCGGGACACAGCTGGGGACACTGCGGGACACAGCGGGACCCAGCGGGGACAAAGCATGAGACACAGCGGTGGACAGAGCAGGAGACAGAGGCGGACACAGCGAGGACACAGCGGGACACAGCGGGGACACAGAGGTGGCTCAGGGGAGGCTACAGCGGGGGACAAAGCGGGACACCACGGAACACTGCGGGACACAGCGTGAAACAGCGGTGAACCTGCGGGGACACAGCGGGGGACACAGCGGGACACAGCGGGGACACAGCGGGAACACTGCAGGACCCAGCAGGACACAGCGGGACACAGCATGACACAGCGGGGGCACAGCGGGACACAGCGGGGGACACAGCGGGGACACAGAGGGGACTCAGCAGGGGACATAGCGGGGGACAAATCGGGACATCAAAGGACACAGTGGGACACAGCGGGACAAAGCGGGGGACTTAGCGGGACACAGTGGGACACAGCAGGACCCAGCGGGGAAACAGGGGGGACACAGTTTGACACAGGGAGGACTCAGCGAGACACAGCGGGACACTGCGGGGCACAGCGGGGGACAC
>NW_012292730.1:0-7368 GCF_000151885.1 Dipodomys ordii | reverse complement strand
CAGAAGCAGAAGCAGAAGCAGAAGGAGAAGCAGGAGAAGCAGAAGAAGCAGAAGCAGAAGGAGAAGCAGGAGAAGCAGAAGAAGCAGAATCTGGAGAAGCAGAAGGAGAAGCAGAAGCAGAAAGAGAAGCAAAAGCAGAAGGAGAAGCAGAAGAAACAGAAGAAGCAGAAGCAGTAGCAGAAGAATCAGAAGATTCAGAAGCAGAAAGAGAAGCAGAAGGAAAAGCAGAAGAACTAGAAGGAGAAGGAGAAGGAGAAACAGGAGTAGAAGCAGAAAGAGAAGCAGAAGAAGGAGCAGTAGAAGGAAAAGCAACAGGAGAAACAGAAAGAGCAGCAGAAGGAGAAGCAGGAAATGCAGAAACAGGAGAAGAACAAGCAGAAGAAACAGGAGAAGGACAAGAAGCAGAAGCAGAAGGAGAAGCAAAAAAAGAAGGAGGGGAAGCAGAAGAAGCAGAAGCAGGAGAAGCAGAAGCATCAGAATCCGAAGAAGCAGAAGCAGAACCTGTAGCAGAAGGAGAAGCAGGAGAAGAAGAAGAATCAGAATCTGGAGAAGCAGAATGAGAAGCAGAATGAGAATCAGAAGGAGAAGCAGAAGCAGAAAGAGAATCAAAAGCAGAAGGAGAAGCAGAAGATACAGAAGAAGTAGAAGTAGTCGTTGTAGCAGAAGCAGAAGCAGATGGAAAAGCAGAAGATCAAGAAGGAGAAGGAGAAACAGAAGGAGAAGCAGTAGGAGAAGCTTGTAAAGCAGAAGAAGATGAAGCACAAGGAGAATGAGAAGGAGAAGCAGAAGAAGGAGAAGGAGAAGATGATGCAGAAGAAGATGCAGAAGGAGAAGCAGAAGAAGCAGAAGCAGAAGGTGAAGAAGGAAAAGCAGAAGAAACAGAAGCAAAAGGAGGAGCAAAAGAAGGAGAAGTAGAAGCAGATGCAGAAGAAAAAGCATAAGGACAAGCTCTAGCAGATGGAGATGCAGAAGGAGAAGCAGGAGAAGCAGAAGAAGCAGAATTTGGAGAAGCAGAAGGAGATGCAGAAGCAGAAAGAGAAGCAAAAGCAGAAGGAGAAGCAGAAGAAACAGAAGAAGCAGAGGCAGTAGCAGAAGAACCAGAAGATGCAGAAGCAGAAGGAGAAGCAGAAGTAAAAGCAGAAGAACGAGGAGGAGAAGGAGAAACAGAAGGAGAAGCAGAAAGAGAAGCAGAAGAAGGAGCAGGAGAAAGAAAAGCAGCAGGAGAAGCAGAAAGAGCAGCAGAAGGAGAAGCAGGAGATGCAGAAACAGGAGAAGCAGAAGCAGAAGAAACAGGAGAAGGACAAGAAGCACAAGCAGAAGGAGAAGCAGAAACAGAAGGAGAAGCAGAAAGAGAAGGAGGGGAAGCAGAAGAAGCAGAAGCAGGAGAGGCAGAAGCTTAAGTATCCGAAGAAGCAGAAGCAGAACCTGAAGCAGAAGGAGAAGCAGGAGAAGCAGAAGAAGCAGAATCTGGATAAGCAGAATGAGAAGCAGAAGGAGAAGCAGAAAGAGAAACAAAAGCAGAAGGAGAAGCAGAAGAAACAGAAGAAGTAGAAGTTGTAGCAGAAGCAGAAGAAGCAGAAGGAAAAGCAGAAGAACAAGAAGGAGAAGGAAAAACAATAGGAGAAGCAGAAAGAGAAGCAGGTAAAGCAGAAGAAGAAGAAGCAGAAGGAGAAGCAGAAGGAGAAGGAGAAGCAGGAGAAGCAGAAGAAGCAGAAGGAGAAGTAGAAGAGAAGCAGAAGCGGGAGGAGCAGAAGAAGAAGAAGAAGAAGAAGAAGAAGATGAAGAAGAAGAAGAAGAAGAAGAAGAAGAAGAAGAAGAAGAAGAAGAAGAAGAAGAAGAAGAAGAAGAAGAAGAAGAAGAAGAAGAAACAGAAGAAAGAGAAGGAGCAGAAGGAGAAGCAGAAGCAGAAGGAGAAGCAAAAGAGAAGCAGAAGAAGCAGAAGAAGCAGTAGCAGGAGAAGCAGAAGCAGAAGAAACAGAAGAAGCCCAAGAAGCAGAAGGAGAACCTGAAGCAGAGGAGAAGCAGAAGCAGCAGAAGCTGGAAAAGTAGAAGCAGAAGAAACAGAACAAGCAGAAGAAGCAGAAGAAGAACGAGAAGCAGAAGAAGAACAAGGAGAAAGAGAAGGATTAGGAGTAGGAGAAACAGAAGGATAAGCAGAAGCAGAAAGAGAAGAAGAATGAGAAGGAGAAGCAGAAGAAGCAGAAGAAGGAGAAACAGAAGCAGAATGAAAAGCAGAAGAAGGAGAAATTGAAACAGAAGAAGATGCAGAAGGAGAAGCAGAAGCAGTAGTAGAAGCAGAAGAAGGAGAAGCAGAAGGAGAAGCATGAAGAAAAACAGAAGGAGAAGCAGAAGCAGGAGAAGCAGTATCAGAAAAAATAGAAGAAGGAGAAGAAGCAGAAGCAGAAACAGAAGCAGAAACAGAAGGAGAAGCAAAAGTAGAAGCAGAAGAAGCCAAAGAAGCAAAAGCAGAACCTAAAGCACAAGGAGAAGCAGGAGAAGCAGAAGAAGCAGAATCTGGAGAAGAAGAAGGAGAACCAGAAGGAGAAGCAGAAGCAGAAAGAGAAGCAAAAGCAGAAGGAGAAGCAGAAGGAGAGCAGAAGAAACAGAAGAAGCAGAATCAGTAGCAGAAGAAGCTGAAGATGAAGAACCAGAAAGAGAAGCAGAAGGAATAGCAGAAGAACGAGAAGGAGAAACAGAAGGAGAAGCAGAAGGAGACGCAGGAAAAGCAGAAGAAACAGAAGCAGACGGAGAAGAAGGAGAAGGAGAAGCCGAAGCAGAAGAAGAAGCAGAAGGAAAAGCACAAGCAGAAGGAGATGCAGAAGGAGAAGCAGGAGATGCAGGAGAAGCAGAAGGAGAAGAAGAAGAAGAAGAATCAGAATCAGAAGAAGCAGAAGCAGAATTAGAAAGAGAAGCCGACGAAGAGAAGCAGAACGAGAAGCAGGAGAAGCAGGAGAAGCACAAGCGGGAGAAGCAGAAGAAGAAGAAACAGAAGAAGGAGAAGGAGGAGAAGCAGAAGGAGAAGCAGAAAGAGAAGCAGAAAAGCAGAAGAAGCAGAAGCAGGAGAAGCAGAAGGAGAAGAAACAGGAGAAGGACAAGAAGCAGAAGCAGAAGGAGAAGCAGAAACAGAAGGAGAAGCAGAAAGAGAAAGAGGGGAAGCCGAAGAAACAGAAGCAGGAGAAGCAGAAGCATAAGAATCCGAAGAAGCAGAAGCAGAACCTGAAGCAGAAGGAGAAGCAGGAGAAGCAGAAGAAGCAGAATCTGGAGAAGCAGAATGAGAATCTGAAGTAGAAGCAGAAGCAGAAGCAGAAAGAGAATCAAAAGCAGAAGGAGAAGCAGAAGAAACAGAAGAAGCAGAAGCAGTAGCAGTTGCAGCAGAAGCAGAAGGAGAAGCAGAAGGAAAAGCAGAAGAACGAGAAGGAGAAGGAGACACAGAAGGAGAAGCAGAAGGAGAATCAGAAGGAGAAGCATAAGAAGCAGAAAGAGAAGCAGAAGGAGAAACTGAAGCAGAAGAAACAGCAGAAAGAGAAGCAGAAGAAACAGGAGAAGCCGAAGAAGCAGAAGCAGAATCTGAAGCTGAAGGAGAAACAGAAGAAGCACAATCTGAAGCAGAAGCAGAAGAAACAGAAATAGTAGAATAAGCAGAAGCAGAAGCACCAGGAGAAGCAGAAGAAGAAGAAGGAGAAGGCGAAAGAGAAGGATTAGGAGTAGGAGAAGCAAAAGGATAAGCAGAAGCAGAAAGAGACGCAGAAGGAGAAGCAGCACAAGAAGTAGGAGAAGCAGGAGAAGCAGAAGCAGGAGAAGCAGAAGAAATAGAACACGCAGAAGCAGAATGAGAAGCAGACGGAGAAATTGAAGCAGAAGCAGAAGGAGAAAAAGAAGCAGAAGGAGAAGCAGAAGAAACAGAAGAAGCAGAAGCAGTAGCAGTTACAGCAGAAGCAGAAGGAGAAGCAGAAGGAAAAGCAGGAGAACGAGAAGGAGAAGGAGAAACAGAGGCAGAAGCAGAAGGAGAAGCAGAAGCAGAAGAAAGAGCATAAGGACAAGCACAAGCAGAAGGAGATGCAGAACGAGAAGCAGGAGAAGCAGAAGAAGCAGAAGATGAAGGAGAAGCAGAAGTAGGAGAAGGAGAAGGAGGAGAAGGAGAAGCAGAACGAGAAGCAGAACGAGAAGCAGGAGAAGCCGAAGCAGGAGAAGCAGAAGCAGGAGAAGCAGAAGCAGAAGAAACCGAAGAAGGAGAAGAAGCAGAAGGAGAAGCAGAAACAGAAGGAAAAGCAGAAAGAGAAGCAGGAGAAGCAGAAGAAGCAGCAGCAGGAGAAGCAGAAGCAGAAGAAGCCGAAAAAGCAAAAGCAGAACCTGAAGCAGAAGGAGAAGCAGGAGAAGCAGAAGAAGCAGAATCTGGAGAAGCAGAAGGAGAAGCAGAAGCAGAAAGAGAAATAGTAGAATAAGCAGAAGCAGAAGCAGCAGGAGAAGCAGAAGAAGAAGATGGAGAAGGCGAGAGAGAAGGATTAGGAGTAGGAGAAGCAAAAGGATAAGCAGAAGCAGAAAGAGACGCAGAAGGAAAAGCAGCACGAGAAGTAGGAGAAGCAGGAGAAGCAGAAGCAGGAGAAGCAGAAGAAACAGAAGACGCAGAAGCAGAATGAGAAGCAGAAGGAGAAATTGAAGCAGAAGCAGAAGCAGAAGGAGAAGCATAAGAAGGAGAAGGAGAAGCAGAAAGAAAAGCAGAACGAGAAGCAGGAGAAGCAGAAGCAGAAGAAACAGAAGAAGGAGAAGAAGCAGAAGCAGAAGGAGAAGCAAAAACAGAAGGAGAAGCAGAAAGAGAAGGTGCGGAAGCAGAAGAAGCAGAAGCAGGAGAAGCAGAAGCATAAGAATCCGAAGAAGCAGAAGCAGAACCTGAAGCAGAAGGAGAAGCAGGAGAAGCAGAAGAAGCAGAATCTGCAGAAGCAGAAGGAGAAGCAGAAGCAGAAAGAGAACCAAAATCAGAAAGAGAAGCAGAAGAAACAGAAGAAACAGAAGCAGTAGCAGAAGAAGCTGAAGATGTAGAAGCAGAAAAAGAAGCGCAAGAAATAGCAGAAGAACGAGAAGGAGAAGGAGAAACAGAAGGAGAAGCAGAAGCAGAAGCAGAATAAGAATCAGGAAAAGCAGAAGCAGAAACAGAGGGAGAAGCAGAAGAAGGAGAAGCAGAAGCAGCAGAAGAAGCACAAGGAAAACACAAGCAGAAGGAGATGCAGAAGGAGAAGCAGGAGAAGCAGAAGAAGCAGAAGCAGAAGGAGAAGAACTAAAGAGAAGAAGCAGAAGCGGGAGAAGCAGAAGTAGAAAGAGAAGCCGATGAAGAGAAGCAGAACGAGAAGCAGGAGAGCAGAAGAAGCAGAAGTGGGAGAAGCAGAAGAAGTAGAAACAGAAGAAGGAGAAGGAGCAGAAGCAAAAGGAGAAGCAGAAGCAGAAGGGGAAGCAGAAAGAGAAGCAGGAAAAGCAGAAAAGAAGAAGCAGGAGAAGCAGAAGCAGAAGAATACGAAGAAGCAGAAGCAGAAGCAGAACCTGAAGCAGAAGGAGAAGCAGGAGAAGCAGAAGAAGAAGAATCTGGAGAAGCAGAACGACAAGCAGAAGGAGAAGCAGAAGCAGAAAGAGAATCAAAAGCAGAAGGAGAAGCAGAAGAAACAGAAGAAGCAGAAGCAGTAGCAGTTACAGCAGAAGCAGAAGGAGAAGCAGAAGGAAAGCAGAAGAACGAGAAGGAGAAGGAGAAACAGAAGGGGAAGCAGAAGGAAAATCAGAAGGAGAAGCAGAAGAAGCAGAAGAAGAAACAGAAGGAGAAACAGAAGCAGAAGAAACATCAGAAATAAAAGCAGAAGCAGAAGAAGATGCAGAAGGAGAAGCAGAAGAAGCAGAAGAAGCAGAAGCAGAAGGAGAAGTAGAAGAAGGAGAAGGAGAAGGAAGAGCCGCAGAAGCAATAGGAGAAGCAGAAAGAGAAGCAGAAGCAGAATGAGAAGCAGAAAGAGAAGCAGTAGAAGCAGAAGAAGCAGGAAAAGCAGAAGCAGAAGAAAGAGAAGAAGACGAAGAAGAAGAAGAAGCATAAGGAGAAGCATAAGGAGAAGCATAAGGAGAAGTATAAGGAGAAGAAGTAGAAGCAGAAGAAGCAGAAGCAGGAGAAGCAGAAGCAGAAGAAAAAGAATAAGCAAAAGAAGCAGAAGCAGAAGCAGTGAGAGAAGCAGAAGAATGAGAAGGGGAAGGAGCAGCAGAAGGAGAAGCAGAAGCAGAAAGAGAAGCAGAAACAGAAGGAGAACAAGAAGGAGAAGCAGGAGAATCAGAAGAAGCAGAAAGAGGAGAAGAAGGTGAAGCAGAAGTAGAATCCGAAGAAAGAGAAGAAGAAGAAGCAGAAGAAACAGAAGCAAAAGAAACAGAAGAAGGAGAAGAGCAGAAGCAGAAACAGAAGGAGAAGCAGAAGCAGAAGGAGAAGCAGAAAGAGAAGCAGGAGAACCAGAAGAAGCAGGAGAAGCAGAAGCAGAAGAAACAGGAGAAGCCGAAGAAGCAGAAGCAGAATCTGAAGCAGAAGGAGAAACAGAAGAAGCACAATCTGAAGCTGAAGCAGAAGAAACAGAAATAGTAGAATAAGCAGAAGCAGAAGCACCAGGAGAAGCAGAAGAAGAAGAAGAAGAAGGAGAAGGCGAAAGAGAAGGATTAGGAGTAGGAGAAGCAAAAGGATAAGCAGAAGCAGAAAGAGACGCAGAAGGAGAAACAGCACGAGAAGTAGGAGAAGCTGGAGAACCAGAAGCAGGAGAAGCAGAAGAAACAGAAGACGCAGAAGCAGAAGGAGAAGTAGAAGGAGAAATTGAAGCAGAAGCAGAAGGAGAAGCAGAAGCAAAACGAGAAGCAGAAGAAGGAGAAGGAGAAGGAGAAGCAGAAAGAGAAGCAGAACGAGAAGCAGGAGAAGCAGAAGCAGGAGAAGCAGAAGCAGAAGAAACAGAAGAAGGAGAAGAAGCAGAAGGAGAAGCAGAAACAGAAGGAAAAGCAGAAAGAGAAGCAGGAGAAGCAGAAGAAGCAGCAGCACGAGAAGCAGAAGAAGCAGAAGCCGAAGAAGCAGAAGCAGAATCTGACGCAGAAGGAGAAACACAAGAAGCACAATCTGAAGCAGAAGCAGAAGAAACAGAAATAGTAGAATAAGCAGAAGGAGAAGCACCATGAGAAGCAGGAAAAGCAGAAGGAGAAGGCGAAAGAGAAGGAGTAGGAGTAGGAGAAGCAAAAGGATAAGCAGAAGCAGAAAGAGACGCAGAAGGAGAAGCAGCACGAGAAGTAGGAGAAGCAGGAGAAGCAGAAGAAACAGAAGACGCAGAAGCAGAATGAGAATCAGAAGGAGAAATTGAAGCAGAAGCAGAAGCA
>NW_012292729.1:0-7371 GCF_000151885.1 Dipodomys ordii | reverse complement strand
GAAGAAGGAGCAGTAGAAGGAAAAGCAACAGGAGAAACAGAAAGAGCAGCTGAAGGAGAAGCAGGAAATGCAGAAACAGGAGAAGAACAAGCAGAAGAAACAGGAGAAGGACAAGAAGCAGAAGGAGAAGCAGAAAGAGAAGGAGGGGAAGCAGAAGCAGAAGGAGAAGCAGCAGAAGAAGTAGAACCAGAAATTCAGGCAGGAGAAACAGAAGAAATAGAAGCAGAAGGAGAAGCAAAAAGAGAAGCACAAGGAGTAGTAAAAGAAGCAGCAGAAGGAGAAGCAGCAGAAGAAGCAGAAAAACAAACAGGAGAAGCAGAAGCAGAAAGAGAATAGAAGCAGAAGAAGCAGAACCAGAAGAAGAAGCAGTAGAAGCATAAGAAGCAGAAGCAGGAGAAGCAGAAGCAGAAGAAAAAGAAGAAACATAAGAAGCAGAAATAGAAGCAGAGGCAGAAACAAAAGAAGGAGAAGGAGCAGCAGAAGGTGAAGCAGAAGGAGATGCAGAAGCAGAAAGAGAAGCAGAAACAGAAAGAGAAGTTGGAGAATCAGAAGAAGCAGAAGCAGAAAGAGAAGCAGAAGAGGGAGAAGGAGAAGCAGAAGCAGAAGGACAATCAGGAGAAGCAGAAGAAGCAGAAGCGGGAGAAGCAGAAGAAGAAGAAGAAACAGAAGAAGGAGAAGGAGCAGAAGGAGAGGCAGAAGCAGAAGGAGAAGCAGAAATAGAAACAGAAGCAGAAGAAGCAGTTGCAGGAGAAGCAGAAGCAGAAGAAACAGAAGAAGCTGAAGAAGCAGAAGGAGAACCTGAAGCAGAAGGACAAGCAGAAGCAGCAGAAGCTGGAAGAGCAGAAGCAGAAGATACAGAACAAGCAGAAGAAGCAGAAGCAGAACGAGAAGCAGAAGAATAAGAAGGAGAAAGAGAAGGATTAGGAGTAGGAGGAGCAGAAGCAGAATTAGAAGCAGAAAGAGAAGCAGAAGGAGAAGCAGAAGAAACAGAAGAAGCAGAAGCAGAAGCAGTAGCAGAAGAAGCTGAAGATGCAGAAGCAGATAGAGAAGCAGCAGGAATAGCAGAATAACGAGAAGGAGAAACAGAAGGAGAAGAAGAATGAGAAGCAGAAGGAGAAGTAGGAAAAACAGAAGAAGCAGAAACAGACGGAGAAGCAGAAGAAGGAGAAGCAGAAGCAGAAGAAGAAGCAGAAGGAAAAGCACAAGCAGAAGGAGATGCAGAAGGAGTAGCAGGAGAAGCAGAAGAAGCAGAAGCAGGAGAAGAACAAGGAGAAGAAGCAGAATCCGAAGAAGCAGAAGGAGAAGTAGAAAGAGAAGCCGACGAAGAGAAGCAGAACGAGAAGCAGGAGAACCAGAAGAAGCAGAGCGTGAGAAGCAGAAGCAAAAGAAACAGAAGAAATAGAAGGAGCAGAAGCAGAAGGAGAAGCAGAGGCAGAAGGAGAAGCAGAAAGAGAAGCAGGAGAAGCAGAAGAAGCAGGAGAAGCAGAAGCAGAAGAAACAGGAGAAGCCGAAGAAGCAGAAGCAGAATCTGAAGCAGAAGGAGAAACAGAAGAAGCACAATCTGAAGCAGAAGCAGAAGAAACAGAAATAGTAGAATAAGCAGAAGCAGAAGCAGCAGGAGAAGCAGAAGAAGAAGATGGAGAAGGCGAAAGAGGAAGGTTAGGAGTAGGAGAAGCAAAAGGATAAGCAGAAGAAGAAAGAGACGCAGAAGGAGAAGCAGCAAGGGAAGTAGGAGAAGCAGAAGCAGGAGAAGCAGAAGAAACAGAAGACGCAGAAGCAGAATGAGAAGCAGAAGGAGAAATTGAAGCAGAAGCAGAAGGAGAAACAGAAGCAGAAGGAGAAGCAGAAGAAGGAGAAGGAGAAGGAGAAGCAGAAAGAGAAGCCGAACGAGAAGCAGGAGAAGCAGAAGCAGGAGAAGCAGAAACAGAAGAAACAGAAGAAGGAGAAGAAACAGAAGGAGAAGCAGAAACAGAAGGAAAAGCAGAAAGAGAAGCAGGAGAAGCAGAAGAAGCAGCAGCAGGAGAAGCAGAAGCAGAAGAAGCAGAACAGAACCTGAAGCAGAAGGAGAAGCAGGAGAAGCAGAATCTGGAGAAGCAGAAAGAGAAGCAGAAGCAGAAAGAGAAGCAAAAGCAGGAGAAGCAGAACTAGAAGCAGAAGAAACAGAAGAAGCAGAGGCAGTAGCAGTAGAAGCAGAAAATGCAGAAGCAGAAGGAGAAGCAGAAGGAAAAGCAGAAGAACGAGAAGGTGAAGGAGAAGGAGAAACAGAAGGAGAAGCAGAAAGAGAAGCAAAAGAAGGAGCAGGAGAAGGAAAAGCAGCAGGAGAAGCAGAAAGAGCAGCAGAAGGAGGAGCAGGAGATGCAGAAACAGGAGAAGCCTAAGCAGAACAAACAGGAGAAGGACAAGAAGCAGAAGCAGAAGGAGAAGCAGATACAGAAGGAGAAGCAGAAAGAGAAGGAGGGGAAGCAGAAGAAGCTGAAGCAGGAGAAGCAGAAGCATAAGAATCCGAAGAAGCAGAAGGAGAACCTGAAGCAGAAGGAGAAGCAGGAGAAGCAGAAGAAGCAGAATCTGGAGAAGCAGAAGGAGAAGCAGAAGGAGAAGCAGAAGCAGAAAGAGAATCAAAAGCAGAAGGAGAAGCAGAAGAAACAGAAGAAGTAGAAGCAGTAGCAGTTGTAGCAGAAGCAGAACGAGAAGCAGAAGGAAAAGCAGAAGAACAAGAAGGAGAAGGGAAACAGAAGGAGAAGCAGTAGGAGAATAAGAAGGAGAAGCAGAAGAAGGAGAAGGAGAAGCAGAAGCAGAAGAAGATGCAGAAGGAGAAGCAGAAGAAGCAGAAGCAGAAGGAGAAGCAGGAAAAGCAGAAGAAGCCGAAGCAAAAGAAGGAGAAGGAGAAGCAGAGGCAGAAGAAGAAGCATAAGGACAAGCACAAGCAGAAGGAGATGCAGAAGGAGAAGCAGGAGGAGCAGAAGAAGCAGAAGATGAAGGAGAAGCAGAAGTAGGAGAAGGAGAAGGAGGAGAAGCAGAAGCAGAAGGAGAAACAGAAGCGGAATGAGAAGCAGAAAGAGAAGCAGGAGAAGCACAAGAAGCAGAAGCAGGAGAAGCCGAAAGAGAAGAAGCAGAAACAGAAGCAGAAGGAGAAGCAGAAGGAGAAGCAGAAGAAGAAGTAGAACAAGAAATTCAGGCACGAGAAACAGAAGAAGCAGAAGCAGAAGGAGAAGCAAAAACAGAACCAGAAGGAGAAGTAGAAAAAGCAGCAGAAGACGCAGAAAAACAAGCAGGAGAAGCAGAAGCAGAAATAGAAGTAGAAGCAGAAGAAGCAGAAGAAGAAGCAGTAGACGCATAAGAAGCAGAAGCAGGAGAAGGAGAACCAGAAGAAAAAGAAGACGCATAAGAAGCAGAAGCAGAAAGAGAAGCAGAAATAGAAGGAGAAGAAGAAGGAAAAGTTGGAGAATCAGAAGAAGCAGAAGCAGAAAGAGAAGCAGAAGAAGGAGAAGGAGAAGCAGAAGGAGAAGGACAAGCAGGAGAAGCAGAAGAAGCAGAAGCGGGAGAAGCAGAAGAAGAAGAAGAAACAGAAGAAGGAGAAGGAGCAGAAGGAGAAGCAGAAGCAGAAGGAGAAGCAGAAAGAGAAGCAGAAGAAGCAGAAGAAGCAGTAGCAGGAGAAGCAGAAGCAGAAGAAACAGAAGAAGCCGAAGAATCAGAAGGAGAACCTGAAGCAGAAGGAGAAGCAGAAGCAGCAGAAGCTGGAAAAGCAGAAGCAGAAGAAACCGAACAAGCAGAAGAAGCAGAAGCAGAACGAGAAGCAGAAGAAGAAGGAGAAAGAGAAGGATTAGGAGTAGGAGGAGCAGAAGCAGAATAAGAAGCAGAAAGAGAAGCAGAAGGAGAAGCAGAAGGAGAAACAAAAGAAGGAGAAGCAGGAGAAGAAGAAGCAGAAGAAACAGAAGAAGGAGAAGAAACAGAAGGAGAAGCAGAAACAGAAGGAAAAGCAGAAAGAGAAGCAGGAGAAGCAGAAGCAGCAGCAGCAGGAGAAGCAGAAGCAGAAGAAGCAGAAGCAGAACCTGAAGCAGAAGGAGAAGCAGGAGAAGCAGAATCTGGAGAAGCAGAAGGAGAAGCAGAAGCAGAAAGAGAAGCAAAAGCAGAAGGAGAAGCAGAACTAGAAGCAGAAGAAACAGAAGAAGCAGAGGCAGTAGCAGAAGAAGCAGAAGATGCAGAAGCAGAAGGAGAAGCAGAAGGAAAAGCAGAAGAACGAGAAGGTGAAGGAGAAGGAGAAACAGAAGGAGAAGCAGAAAGAGAAGCAGAAGAAGGAGCAGGAGAAGGAAAAGCAGCAGGAGAAGCAGAAAGAGCAGCAGAAGGAGGAGCAGGAGATGCAGAAACAGGAGAAGCATAAGCAGAACAAACAGGAGAAGGACAAGAAGCAGAAGGAGAAGCAGATACAGAAGGAGAAGCAGAAAGAGAAGGAGGGGAAGCAGAAGAAGCTGAAGCAGAAGCAGAAGCATAAGAATCCGAAGAAGCAGAAGGAGAACCTGAAGCAGAAGGAGAAGCAGGAGAAGCAGAAGAAGCAGAATCTGGAGAAGCAGAAGGAGAAGCAGAAGGAGAAGCAGAAGCAGAAAGAGAATCAAAAGCAGAAGTAGAAGCAGAAGAAACAGAAGAAGTAGAAGCAGTAGCAGTTGTAGCAGAAGCAGAAGGAGAAGCAGAAGGAAAAGCAGAAGAACAAGAAGGAGAAGGGAAACAGAAGGAGAAGCAGTAGGAGAATAAGAAGGAGAAGCAGAAGCAGAAGAAGATGCAGAAGGATAAGCAGAAGAAGCAGAAGCAGAACGAGAAGCAGGAAAAGCAGAAGAAGCAGAAGCAAAAGGAGAAGCAAAAGAAGCAGAAGGAGAAGCAGAGGCAGAAGAAGAAGCATAAGGAGAAGCACAAGCAGAAGGAGATGCAGAAGGAGAAGCAGAAAGAGAAGCAGGAGAAGCAGAAGAAGCAGGAGAAGCAGAAGCAGAAGTAACAGGAGAAGCCGAAGAAGCAGAAGCAGAATCTGAAGCAGAAGGAGAAACAGAAGAAGCACAATCTGAAGCAGAAGCAGAAGAAACAGAAATAGTAGAATAAGCAGAAGCAGAAGCAGCAGGAGAAGCAGAAGAAGAAGATGGAGAAGGCGAAAGAGGAAGGTTAGGAGTAGGAGAAGCAAAAGGATAAGCAGAAGCAGAAATAGACGCAGAAGGAGAAGCAGCAAGAGAATTAGGAGAAGCAGGAGAAGCAGAAGAAGGAGAAGCAGAAGAAACAGAAGACGCAGAAGCAGAATGAGAAGCAGAAGGAGAAATTGAAGCAGAAGCAGAAGCAGAAGGAGAAACAGAAGCAGAAGGAGAAGCAGAAGAAGGAGAAGGAGAAGGAGAAGCAGAAAGAGAAGCCGAACGAGAAGCAGGAGAAGCAGAAGCAGGAGAAGCAGAAACAGAAGAAGGAGAAGAAACAGAAGGAGAAACAGAAACAGAAGGAAACGTAGAAAGAGAAGCAGAAGAAGCAGCAGCAGGAGAAGCAGAAGCAGAAGAAGCAGAAGCAGAACCTGAAGCAGAAGGAGAAGCAGAATCTGGAGAAGCAGAAGGAGAAGCAGAAGCAGAAAGAGAAGCAAAAGCAGAAGGAGAAGCAGAACTAGAAGCAGAAGAAACAGAAGAAGCAGAGGCAGTAGCAGAAGAAGCAGAAGATGCAGAAGCAGAAGGAGAAGCAGAAGGAAAAGCAGAAGAACGAGAAGGTGAAGGAGAAGGAGAAACAGAAGGAGAAGCAGAAAGAGAAGCAGAAGAAGGAGCAGGAGAAGGAAAAGCAGCAGGAGAAGCAGAAAGAGCAGCAGAAGGAGGAGCAGGAGATGTAGAAACAGGAGAAGCGTAAGCAGAACAAAGAGGAGAAGGACAAGAAGCAGAAGCAGAAGGAGAAGCAGATACAGAAGGAGAAGCAGAAAGAGAAGGAGGGGAAGCAGAAGAAGCTGAAGCAGGAGAAGCAGAAGCATAAGAATCCGAAGAAGCAGAAGCAGAACCTGAAGCAGAAGGAGAAGCAGGAGAAGCAGAAGAAGCAGAATCTGGAGAAGCAGAAGGAGAAGCAGAAGGAGAAGCAGAAGCAGAAAGAGAATCAAAAGCAGAAGGAGAAGCAGAAGAAACAGAAGAAGGAGAAGCAGTAGCAGTTGTAGCAGAAGCAGAAGGAGAAGCAGAAGGAAAAGCAGAAGAACAAGAAGGAGAAGGGAAACAGAAGGAGAAGCAGTAGGAGAATAAGGAGAAGCAGAAGAAGGAGAAGCAGAAGCAGAAGAAGATGCAGAAGGAGAGGCAGAAGAAGCAGAAGCAGAAGGAGAAGCAGGAAAAGCAGAAGAAGCAGAAGCAAAAGGAGAAGCAAAAGAAGGAGAAGGAGAAGCAGAGGCAGAAGAAGAAGCATAAGGACAAGCACAAGCAGAAGGAGATGCAGAAGGAGAAGCAAAAGAAGCAGAAGATGAAGGAGAAGCAGAAGGAGGAGAAGGAGAAGGAGGAGAAGCAGAAGCAGAAGGAGAAGCAGAAGCGGAATGAGAAGCAGAAAGAGAAGCAGGAGAAGCACAAGAAGCGGAAGCAGGAGAAGCCGAAAGAGTAGAAGCAGAAGAAGCAGAATCAGAAGCAGAATTAGAAGCAGAAGCAGAAGGACAAGCAGCAGAAGAAGTAGAACCAGAAATTCAGGCAGGAGAAACAGACGAAGTAGAACAGAAGCAGAAGGAGAAGCAAAAAGAGAAGCAGTAGGAGAAGTAGAAGAAGCAGCAGAAGGAGAAGCAGCAGAAGAAGCAGAAAAACAAGCAGGAGAAGCAGAAGCAGAAAGAGAAGGAGAAGGAGAAGCAGGAGAAGCAGAAGAAGCAGAAGCAGGAGAAGCAGAATGAAAAGCAGAAGAAGGAGAAATTGAAACAGAAGAAGATGCAGAAGGAGAAGCAGAAGCAGTAGTAGAAGCAGAAGAAGGAGAAGCAGAAGGAGAAGCATAAAGAGAAACAGAAGGAGAAGCAGGAGAACAGAAGCAGGAGAAGCAGAATCAAAAGAAATGGAAGAAGGATAAAAAGCAGAAGCAGAAAGAGAAGCAGAAACAGAAGGAGAAGCAGAAATAGAAGCAGAAGAAGCTGAAGAAGCAGAAGAAGAACCTGAAGCAGAAGGAGAAGCAGGAGAAGCAGAAGAAGCAGAATCTGGAGAAGAAGGAGAACCAGAAGGAGAAGCAGAAGCAGAAAGAGAAGCAAAAGCAGAAGGAGAAGCAGAAAGAGAAGCAGAAGTAACAGAAGAAGCAGAAACAGAAGCAGTAGCAGAAGTAGCTGAAGATGCAGAAGCAGATAGAGAAGCAGCAGGATAGCAGATACGAGAGCAGAAACAGATGGAGAGAAGATGAGAGCAGATGAGAAGCAGGAAAAAC
>NW_012292728.1:0-7372 GCF_000151885.1 Dipodomys ordii | reverse complement strand
AGAAGCAGAAGAAGCAGAAGAAGAAGCAGTAGAAGCATAAGAAGCAGAAGCAGGAGAAGCAGAAGCAGAAGAAAAAGAAGAAGCATAAGAAGCAGAAATAGTAGCAGAGGGAGAAACAGAAGAAGGAGAAGGAGTAGCAGAAGGTGAAGCAGAAGGAGATGCAGAAGCAGAAAGAGAAGCAGAAACAGAAGGAGAAGTTGGAGAATCAGAAGAAGCAGAAGCAGAAAGAGAAGTAGAAGAGGGAGAAGGAGAAGCAGAAGCAGAAGGACAATCAGGAGAAGCAGAAGAAGCAGAAGCGGGAGAAGCAGAAGAAGAAGAAGAAGAAGAAGAAGAAGAAGAAACAGAAGAAGGAGAAGGAGCAGAAGGAGAAGCAGAAGCAGAAGGAGAAGCAGAAATAGAAACAGAAGCAGAAGAAGCAGTTGCAGGAGAAGCAGAAGCAGAAGAAACAGAAGAAGCTGAAGAAGCAGAAGGAGAACCTGAAGCAGAAGGAGAAGCAGAAGCATCAGAAGCTGGAAAAGCAGAAGCAGAAGATACAGAACAAGCAGAAGAAGCAGAAGCAGAACGAGAAGCAGAAGAATAAGAAGGAGAAAGAGAAGGATTAGGAGTAGGAGGAGCAGAAGCAGAATAAGAAGCAGAAAGAGAAGCAGAAGGAGAAGCAGAAGGAGAAACAGAAGAAGCAGAAGTAGGAGAAGCAGAAGCAGAATGAGAAGCACAAGAAAGAGAAATTGAAGGAGAAGGAGAATGAGACGGAGAAGCAGAAGGAGAAGTAGGAGAAGCAGAAGAAGGAGAAGCAGGAGAAGCAGAACTAGAAGAAACAGAAGAAGGAGAAGAGCAGAAGCAGAAGCAGACGGAAAATTAGAAGCAAAAGGAGAAGCAGAAGAAGCAGAAGCTGAAGCAGAAGAAGAAGAAACAGAAAAAGCAGAAGAAGCAGAAGAAGAAGCAGCAGGAGAAGCAGAAGAAGAAGAAGAAGAAGAAGAAGAAGGAGAAGGAGAAAGAGAAGGATTAGGAGTAGGAGAAACAGAAGGATAAGCAGAAGCAGAAAGAGAAGGAAAATGAGAAGGAGAAGCAGGAGAAGCAGAAGAAGCAGAACCAGGAGAAGCAGAAGCAGAATGAAAAGCAGAAGAAGGAGAAATTGAAACAGAGGAAGATGCAGAAGGAGAAGCAGAAGCAGTAGTAGAAGCAGAAGAAGGAGAAGCAGAAGGAGAAGCATGAAGAGAAACAGAAGGAGAAGCAGAAGCAGGAGAAGCAGAATCAGAAGAAATAGAAGAAGGAGAAGAAGCAGAAGCAGAAAGAGAAGCAGAAACAGAAGGAGAAGCAGAAATAGAAGCAGAAGAAGCCGAAGAAGCAAAAGCAGAACCTAAAGCAGAAGGAGAAGCAGGAGAAGCAGAAGAAGCAGAATCGGGAGAAGAAGAAGGAGAACCAGAAGGAGAAGCAGAAGCAGAAAGAGAAGCAAAAGCAGAAGGAGAAGCAGAAGGAGAAGCAGAAGAAACAGAAGAAGCAGAATCAGTAGCAGAAGAAGCTGAAGATGCAGAACCAGAAAGAGAAGCAGAAGGAATAGCAGAAGAAAGAGGAGAAATAGAAGGAAAAGCAGAAGGAGAATCAGGAAAAGCAGAAGAAACAGAAGCAGACGGAGAAGCAGAAGAAGGAGAAGGAGAAGCCGGAGCAGAAGAAGAAGCAGAAGGAAAAGCACAAGCAGAAGGAGATGCAGAAGGAGAAGCAGGAAATGCAGAAGACGCAGAAGAAGAAGGAGAAGAAGAAGGAGAAGAATCAGAATCAGAAGAAGCAGAAGCAGAAATAGAAAGAGAAGCCGACGAAGAGAAGCAGAACGAGAAGCAGGAGAAGCACAAGCGGGAGAAGCAGAAGAAGAAGAAACAGAAGGAGAAGGAGCAGAAGCAGAAGGAGAAGCAGAAAGAGAAGCAGGAAAAGCAGAAGAAGCAGAAGCAGGAGAAGCAGAAGCAGAAGAAACAGGAGAAGGACAAGAAGCAGAAGCAGAAGGAGAAGCAGAAACAGAAGGAGAAGCGGAAAGAGAAAGAGGGGAAGCAGAAGAAGCAGAAGCAGGAGAAGCAGAAGTATAAGAATCCGAAGAAGCAGAAGCAGAACCTGAAGCAGAAGGAGAAGCAGGAGAAGCAGAAGAAGCCGAATCTGGAGAAGCAGAATGAGAAACTGAAGTAGAAGCAGAAGCAGAAGCAGAAAGAGAATCAAAAGCAGAAGGAGAAGCAGAAGAAACAGAAGAAGCAGAAGCAGTAGCAGTTGCAGCAGAAGCAGAAGGAGAAGCAGAAGGAAAGCAGAAGAACGAGAAGGAGAAGGAGAAACAGAAGGAGAAGCAGAAGGAGAATCAGAAGGAGAAGCAGAAGAAGCAGAAGGAGAAGCAGAAGGAGAAACAGAAGCAGAAGAAACATCAGAAAGAGAAGCAGAAGCAGAAGAAGATGCAGAAGGAGAAGCAGAAGCAGAAGAAGCAGAAGCAGAAGGAGAAGTAGAAGAAGGAGAAGGAGAAGGAAGAGCCGCAGAAGCAATAGGAGAAGCAGAAAGAGAAGCAGAAGCAGAATGAGAAGCAGAAAGAGAAGCAGTAGAAGCAGAAGAAGCAGGAAAAGCAGAAGCAGAAGAAAGAGAAGAAGACGAAGAAGAAGAAGAAGCATAAGGAGAAGCATAAGGAGAAGCATAAGGAGAAGTATAAGGAGAAGCAGTAGAAGCAGAAGAAGCAGAAGCAGGAGAAGCTGAAGCAGAAGAAAAAGAATAAGCAAAAGAAGCAGAAGCAGTGAGAGAAGCAGAAGAAGGAGAAGGAGAAGGAGCAGCAGAAGGAGAAGCAGAAGCAGAAAGAGAAGCAGAAACAGAAGGAGAACAAGAAGGAGAAGCAGGAGAATCAGAAGAAGCAGAAAGAGAAGGAGAAGGAGAAGCAGAAGTAGAATCAGAAGAAACAGAAGAAGAAGAAGCAGAAGAAACAGAAGCAAAAGAAACAGAAGAAGGAGAAGAGCAGAAGCAGAAGCAGAAGGAGAAGCAGAAGCAGAAGGAGAAGCAGAAAGAGAAGCAGGAGAAGCAGAAGAAGCAGGAGAAGCAGAAGCAGAAGAAACAGGAGAAGCCGAAGAAGCAGAAGCAGAATCTGAACCAGAAGGAGAAACAGAAGAAGCACAATGTGAAGCAGAAGCAGAAGAAACAGAAATAGTAGAATAAGCAGAAGCAGAAGCACCAGGACAAGCAGAAGAACAAGAAGGAGAAGGCGAAAGAGAAGGATTAGGAGTAGGAGAAGCAAAAGGATAAGCAGAAGCAGAAAGAGACGCAGAAGGAGAAGCAGCACGAGAAGTAGGAGAAGCAGGAGAAGCAGAAGCAAGAGAAGCAGAAGAAGCAGAATGAGAAGCAGAAGGAGAAATTGAAGCAGAAGCAGAAGCAGAAGGAGAAGCAGAAGTAGGAGAAGGAGAATGAGGAGAAGCAAAAGCAGAAGGAGAAGCAGAAGCGGAATGAGAAGCAGAAAGAGAAGCAGGAGAAGCACAAGAAGCAGTAGCAGGAGAAGCCGAAAGAGAAGAAGCAGAAGAAGCAGAAACAGAAGCAGAAGTAGAAGCAGAAGCAGAAGGAGAAGCAGCAGAAGAAGTAGAACCAGAAATTCAGGCAGGAGAAACAGAAGAAGCAGAGCAGAAGCAGAAGGAGAAGCAAAAAGAGAAGCAGAACAAGAATTAGAAGAACCAGCAGAAGGAGAAGCAGCAGAAGAAGCAGAAATACAAGCAGGAGAAGCAGAAGGAGAAAGAGAAGTAGAAGCAGAAGAAGCAGCAGCAGCAGAAGAAGCAGTAGAAGCATAAGAAGCCGAAGCAGGAGAAGCAGAACCAGAAGAAAAAGAAGAAGCATAAGAAGCAGAAGCAGAGTGAGAAACAGAAGAAGGAGAATGAGCAGCCGAAGGTGAAGCAGAAGGAGATGCAGAAGCAGAAAGAGTAGCAGAAACAGAAGGAGAAGAAGAAGGAGAAGTTGGAGAATCAGAAGAAGCAGAAGCAGAAGCAGAAAGAGAAGCAGAAGAAGGAGAAGGAGAAGCAGAAGGAGAAGGACAAGTAGGAGAAGCAGAAGAAGCAGAAGCGGGAGAAGCAGCAGCAGAAGAAGAAGAAACAGAAGAAGGAGAAGGAGCAGAAGGAGAAGCAGAAGCAGAAGGAGAAGCAGAAATAGAAGCAGAAGAAGCAGTAGCAGGAGAAGCAGAAGAAACAGAAGAAGCCCAAGAACCAGAAGGAGAACCTGAAGCAGAAGGAGAAGCAGAAGCAGCAGAAGCTGGAAAAGCAGAAGCAGAAGAAACAGAACAAGCAGAAGAAGCAGAAGCAGAACGAGAAGCAGAAGAAGAAGAAGGAGAAAGAGAAGGATTAGGAGTAGGAGAAGCAGAATAAGAAGTAGAAAGAGAAGCAGAAGGAGAAGCAGAAGGAGAAACAGAATCATAAGCAGGAGAAGCAGAAGCAGAATCAGAAAGAGAAGCACAAGAAGGAGGAATTGAAGGAGAAGGAAAGGAGACGGAGAAGCAGAAGGAGAAGAAGGAGAAGCAGAAGAAGAAGAAGCAGGAGAAGCAGAAACAGAAGAAGCAGAAAAAGCAGAAGAAGCAGAAGAAGAAGCAGCAGGAGAAGGAGAAGGAGAAAGAGAAGGATTAGGAGTAGGAGAAACAGAAGGATAAGCAGAAGCAGAAAGAGAAGCAGAAGGAGAAGCAGAAGAAGCAGAAGCAGGAGAAGCAGAAGCAGAATGAAAAGCAGAAGAAGGAGAAATTGAAACAGAAGAAGATGCAGAAGGAGAAGCAGAAGCAGAAGTAGAAGCAGAAGAAGGAGAAGCAGAAGGAGAAGCAGAAGGAGAAACAGAAGGAGAAGCAGGAGAAGCAGAAGCAGGAGAAGAAGAATCAAAAGAAATAGAAGAAGGATAAGAAGCAGAAGCAGAAAGAGAAGCAGAAGCAGAAGGAGAAGCAGAAATAGAAGCAGAAGAAGCAGAAGCAGAACCTGAAGAAGAAGGAGAAGCAGGAGAAGCAGAAGAAGCAGAATCTGGAGAAGAAGGAGAACCAGAAGGAGAAGCAGAAGCAGAAAGAGAAGCAAAAGCAGAAGGAGAAGCAGAAAGAGAAGCAGAAGAAACAGAAGAAGCAGAAGAGGGAAGCAGTAGCAGAAGAAGCTGAAGACGCAGAAGCAGATAGAGAAGCAGAAGGAATAGCAGAATAACGACAAGGAGAAACAGAAGGAGAAGAAGAATGAGAAGCAGAAGGAGAAGCAGGAAAAACAGAAGAAGCAGAAACAGACGGAGAAGCAGAAGAAGGAGAAGCAGAAGCAGAAGAAGAAGCAGAAGGAAAAACACAAGCAGAAGGAGATGCAGAAGGAGTAGCAGGAGAAGCAGAAGAAGCAGAAGCAGAAGGAGAAGCAGAAGGAGAAGAAGCAGAATCAGAAGAAGCAGAAGGAGAAGTAGAAAGAGAAGCCGACGAAGAGAAGCAGAACGAGAAGCAGGAGAAGCAGAAGAAGCAGAGCGGGAGAAGCAGAAGAAGAAGAAACAGAAGAAATAGAAGGAGCAGAAGCAGAAGGAGGAGCAGAAGCAGAAGGAGAAGCAGAAAGAGAAGCAGGAAAAGCAGAAGAAGCAGAAGCAGGAGAAGCAGAAGCAGAAGAAACAGGAGAAGGACAAGAAGCAGAAGCAGAAGGAGAAGCAGAAACAGAAGGAGAAGCAGAAAGAGAAGGAGGGGAAGCAGAAGAAGCAGAAGCAGGAGAACCAGAAGCATAAGAATCCGAAGAAGCAGAAGCAGAACCTGAAGCAGAAGGAGAAGCAGGAGAAGCAGAAGAAGCAGAATCTGGAGAAGCAGAATGAGAAGCTGAAGGAGAAGCAGAAGCAGAAAGAGAATCAAAAGGAGAAGGAGAAGCGGAAGAAACGGAAGAAGCAGAAGCAGTAGCAGTTGCAGCAGAAGCAGAAGGAGAAACAAAAGTAAAAGCAGAAGAACGAGAAGGAGAAACAGAAGGAGAAGCAGAAGGAGAAGCAGAAGAAGCAGAAGGAGAAGCAGAAGGACAAACAGAAGAACAAGAAGGAGAAGGCAAAAGAGAAGGATTAGGAGTAGGAGAAGCAAAAGGATAAGCTGAAGCAGAAAGAGACGCAGAAGGAGAAGCAGCACGAGAAGTAGGAGAAGCAGGAGAAGCAGAAGCAAGAGAAGCAGAAGAAACAGAAGACGCAGAAGCAGAATGAGAAGCAGAAGGAGAAATTGAAGCAGAAGAAGAAGCTGAAGAAGGAGAAGGAGAAGCAGAAACAGAAGCAGAAACAGAAGCAGAAACAGAAGCAGAAAGAGAAGCACAACGAGAAGCAGGAGAAGCAGAAGCAGAAGAAACATAAGAAGGAGAAGAAGCAGAAGGAGAAGCAGAAACAGAAGGAAAAGCAGAAATAGAAGCAGGAGCAGCAGAAGAAGCAGCAGCAGGAGAAGCAGAAGCAGAAGAAGCCGAAGAAGCAGAAGCAGAACCTGAAGCATAAGGAGAAACAGGAGAAGCAGAAGAAGCAGAATCTGGAGAAGCAGAAGGAGAAGCAGAAGCAGAAAGAGAAGCAAAAGCAAAAGGAGAAGCATAAGGAGAAGCAGAAGAAACAGAAGAAGCAGAGACAGTAGCAGAAGATGTAGAAGTAGAAGGAGAAGCAGAAGGAAAAGCAGAAGAACGAGAAGGAGAAGGAGAAACAGAATGAGAAGCAGAAAGAGAAGCAGAAGAAGGAGCAGGAGAAGGAAAAGCAGCAGGAGAAGCAGAAAGAGAAACAGAAGGAGAAGCAGGAGATGCAGAAACAGGAGAAGCAGAAGCAGAAGAAACAGGAGAAGGACAAGAAGCAGAAGCAGAAGGAGAAGCAGAAACAGAAGGAGAAGCAGAAAGAGAAGGAGGGAAAGCAGAAGAAGCAGAAGCAGGAGAAGCAGAAGCATAAGAATGCGAAGACGCAGAAGCAGAACCTGAAGCAGAAGGAGAAGCAGGAGAAGCAGAAGAAGCAGAATCTGGAGAAGCAAAATGAGAAGCAGAAGGAGAAGCAGAAGCAGAAAGAGAATCAAAAGCAGAAGGAGAAGCAGAAGAAACAGAAGAAGTAGAAGCAGTAGCAGGTGTAGCAGAAGCAGAAGGAAAAGCAGAAAAACAGGAAGGAGAAGGAGAAACAGAAGGAGAAGTAGAAGGAGAAGCAGAAAGAGAAGCAGGTAAAGCAGAAGAAGAAGAAGCAGAAGGAGAATCAGAAGGAGAAGCAGAAGAAGGAGAAGGAGAAACAGAAGCAGAAGCAGAAGGAGAAGGTGGAGAAGCAGAAGAAGCAGAAGCAGAAGGAGAAGCAGGAGAAGCAGAAGAAGCAGAATCTGGAGAAGCAGAAGGAGAAGCAGAGCAGAAAGAGAAGCAAAAGCAGAAAGAGAAGTAGAAGATATAGAAGAAGTAGAGGCAGTAGCAGAAGA
>NW_012292727.1:0-6295 GCF_000151885.1 Dipodomys ordii | reverse complement strand
TGTCCTCGCTGTGTCCCGCTGTGTCCCGCTGTGTCCTCGCTGTGTCCAAATGTGTACCGCTGTGTCCCGCTGTGTCCCCGCTGTCCCCCGCTGTGTCCCGCTGTGTCCCGCTGTCTCCTGCTCTGTCCCCGTTGTCCCCCGCTGTCCCCCGCTGTGTCCTGCTGTGTCTCGCTGTGTCCCCACTGTGCCCCGCTGTGTCCCGCCTTGTCCCTGCTGTCCCCTGGTGTGCCCCGTTGTTCCCCGCTGTGTCCCCCGCTGTGTCTTGCTATGTCCCGCTGTGTCACGCTGTGTCCCGCTGTGTCCACACTGTGCCCCGCTGTGTCCCGCCTTGTCCCTGCTGTCCTCCCGGGTGTCCCCGTTGTTCCCCGCTGTGTTCCCTGCTGTTTCTTGCTATGTCCGTCTGTGTCCCGTTGTGTCACCCGCTGTGGCCCCCACTGTGTCCCGCTGTGTTCCCCGCTTTGTCCCCGCTGTCTCCCTGTGTCCCGCTGTGTCCCCTGCTGTGTCCCCCTCAGTATCCCCCTTTGTGTCCCCCGCTGTGTCCCACTGTGTCCCCCGCTGTGTCGCCTACTGTGTCCTGTTGTATCCCCTCTGTGTCCCCGCTGTGTCCCCGCTGTGTCCTCCGCTGTGTCCCCCGCTGTGTCCCGCTGTGTCCCCTGCTTTGTCCCCCGTTGTTTCCCTCTGTGTCCCGTTGTGTCCTGCTGTGTCCCTCTGCGTCTCCGCTGTGTCCCACGCTGTGGCCCGCTGTGGCCCCCGCTGTGGCCCCCGATATTTCCCGATCTTTCCCGCTGTGTCCCGCTGTGTCCTCGCAGTGTCCCCATTTGTGTCCCGCTGTGTCCTCGCTGTGTCCCCCGCTGTTTCAGGCTGATACCCGCTGTGTCCCCCGCTGTGTCCCGCTGTGTCCCCAGCTGTGTCCCGCTGTGTCCCCTGCTGTGTCCCCGGCTGTGTCCCGTTGTGTCCTCGCTTTGTCCTGATGTGTCCCTCTGTGTCCCCGCTGTCCCCCGCTGTGTCCCCTGCTGTGTCCCCCGCTGTGTGCCGCTGTATCCGGCTGCTTCCTCGCTGTGTCCCGCTGTGTCCCGCTGTGTCCCGCTGTGTCCCGCTGTGTCCCGCTGTGTCCACACTGTGCCCCGCTGTGTCCCGCCTTGTCCCTGCTATCCTCCGGTGTGTCCCCGTTGTTCCCCGCTGTGTCCCCCGCTGTTTCTTGCTATGTCCCTCTGTGTCCCGTTGTGTCACCCGTTGTGGCCCCGCTGTGTCCCGCTGTGTCCCGCTGTGTCCCGCTGTGTCCTGCTGTGTCCCGCTGTGTTCCGCTGTGTCCCGTTGTGTCCCCGCTGTTTCCCCGATATGTCCCGCTCTGTCCCGCTGTGTCCGCCTCTTTGTCCCCTGCTGTGTCCCCCGTTGTGTGCCGCTGTGTCCCCGCTGTGTCCCACTGTGTCCCGCTGTGTCCCGTTGTTTGCCTACTTTCCCCGGTGTTTCCCCGCTGTGTCCCGCTGTGTCCTCGCTGTGTCCCCGCTGTGTCCCGCTGTTTCCTCGCTATGTCCCGAGGTGTCCCGCAGTGTCCCGCTGTGTCCCGTTGTGTCCACACTGTGCCGCGCTGTGTCCCGCCTTGTCCCTGCTGTCCCCCGGTGTGTCCCCGTTGTGTCCCGCCTTGTCCCTGCTTTCCCCCGGTGTGTCCCCATTTTTCCCCGCTGTGTCCCCCGCTGTTTCTTGCTATGTCCCTCTGTGTCCCGCTGTGTACCGCTGTGTCCCGCTGTGTCCCCGCTGTCCCCCGCTGTGTCCCGCTGTGTCCCGCTGTGTCCTGCTCTGTCCCCGCTGTCCCCCACTGTCCCCCGCTGTGTCCCGCTGTGTCCCGCTGTGTCCCCACTGTGCCCTGCTGTGTCCCGCCTTGTCCCTGCTGTCCCCTGGTGTGCCCCGTTGTTCCCCGCTCTGTTCCCCGCTGTGTCTTGCTATGTCCCGCTGTGTCCCGCTGTGTCCCGCCTTGTCCCTGCTGTCCTCCGGGGTGTCCCCGTTGTTCCCCGCTGTGTTCCCTGCTGTTTCTTGCTATGTCCCTCTGTGTCCCGTTGTGTCACCCGCTGTGTCCCCAGCTGTGTCCCCCTCTGTATCCCCCTTTGTGTCCCCCACTGTGTCCCACTGTGTCCCCCGCTGTGTCACCTGCTGTGTCCTGCTGTATCCCCACTGTGTCCCCGCTATGTCCTCCGCTGTGTCCCCCGCTGTGTCCCACTGTGTCCCCCGCTGTGCCCCCTGCTGTGTCCCCTGCTGTGTCCCCACTGTGTCCCTCTGTGGCCCACTGTGTCCTCGCTGTGTCCCCCACTGTGTCCCGCTGTGTGCCCCGCTTTGTCCCCGCTGTGTCCCCCTGTGTCCCGCTATGTCCCCCGCTGTGTCCCCGCTGTGTCCCACTGTGTCCCGCTGTGTCCACCGCTGTGTCCCGCTGTTTCCCCTCTGTGTCCCCCGCTGTGTCCCTCTGTGTCCCCGCTCTATCCCCCGCTGTGTCCCCCGCTGTGTCCCCTGCTGTGTCCCCTCTGTGTCCCGCTGTGACCATCTGTGTCCCCCGCTGTGTCCCTCACTGTGTCCTGCTGTGTCGCCCACTGTGTCCTGCTGTGTCCCGCTGTGTCCCCCGATGTTTCCCGCTGTGTTCCCCACTGTGTCCCCTGCTGTGTCCCTATGTGTCCCCCGCTGTGTCCCGCTGTGTCCCGCTGTGTCTCCTGCTGTGTCCCCCACTGTGTCCCTGCTGTATCCCTGCTGTGTCCCGCTGAGTACCCTGCTGGGTCTAGCTGTGTCCCTGCTGTGTCCCGCTGTGTCCCATGCTGTGTCCCGCTGTGTCCCGCTGTGTTCGCCTCTTTGTCCCCTGCTGTGTCCCGCTGTGTCCCCCACTATGTCCCGCTGGGTCCCTGCTGTGTCCCTCTGTGTCCCCTGCTATGACCTGCTGTGTCCCCAGCTGTGACCCGCTGTGTCTCTGCTGTATCCCCCGCTGTATCCCACTGTGACCCCCGCTGTGTCCCCCCGCTATTTGCCGGGTCTTTCCCGCTGTGTCCCGCTTTGTCCTCGCTGTGTCACCATTTTGTGTCCCGCTGTTTCCCTCGCTGTGTCACCCGCTGTTCCCCGCTGATTCCCGCTGTGTCCCCTGCTTTGTCACCCGCTGTGTCCAACTGTGTCCCGTTGTGTGTCCGTCTGTGTCCCCCGCTGTGCCCGCTGTGTCCCCTGCTTTGTCCCCCGCTATGTCCCACTGTGTCCCGTTGTGTCCTGCTGTGTCCCTCTGTGTCTCCGCTGTGTCCCACGCTGTGTCCCGCTGTGTCCCCCGCTGTGTCCCCCGCTATTTCCCGGTCTTTCCCGCTGTGTCCCGCTGTGTCCTCGCTGTGTCCCCATTTGTGTCCCGCTGTGTCCTCGCTGTGTCCCCCGCAGTTTCAGGCTGATACCCACTGTGTCCCCCGCTGTGTCCCGCTGTGTCCCCTGCTGTGTCCTGCTGTGTCCCCTGCTGTGTCCTCGGCTGTGTCCCGTTGTGTCCTCGCTGTGTCCCCGCTGTTTCCTGCTGTGTCCCCCTGTGTCCCCACTGTGCCCCGCTGTGTCCCGCCTTGTCCCTGCTGTCCCCCGATATGTCCCCGTTGTGCCCCGCTGTGTCCCCCGCTGTTTCTTGCTATGTCCCTCTGTGTCCCGTTGTGTCACCCGCTGTGTCCCCGCTGTGTCCCGCTGTGTCCCGCTGTGTCCCGCTGTGTTCCGCTGTGACCCGCTGTGTCCCCCTGTTTTCCTACTGTCCCCCGGTGTTTCCCCCGCTGTGTCCCGCTGTGTCCTCGCTGTGTCCCCGCTGTGTCCCGCTGTTTCCTCACTGTGTCCCGCTGTGTCCCGCAGTGCCCCGCTGTGTCCCCCGCTGTTTCTTGCTATGTCCCTCTGTGTCCCGTTGTGTCACCCGCTGTGTCCCCGCTGTGTCCCTCTGTGTCCTCGCTGTGTCCCGCTGTGTCCCGCTGTGTCCTCGCTGTGTCCCGGTGTGTACCGCTGTGTCCCGCTGTGTCCCCGCTGTCCTCCGCTGTGTCCCTCTGTGTCCCGCTGTGTCCCGCTCTGTCCCCGCTGTCCCCCGCTATCCCCGCTGTGTCCCGCTGTGTTCCCACTGTGCCCCGCTGTGTCCCGCCTTGTCCCTGCTGTCCCCTGGTGTGCCCCGTTGTTCCCCGCTGTGTCCCCCCGCTGTGTCTTGCTATGTCCCGCTGTGTCCCGCTGTGTCCCGCTGTGTCCACACTGTGCCCCGCTGTGTCCCGCCTTGTCCCTGCTGTCCTCCGGGGTGTCCCCGTTGTTCCCCGCTGTGTTCCCTGCTGTTTCTTGCTATGTCCCTCTGTGTCCCGTTGTGTCACCCGTTGTGTCCCCCACTGTGTCCCGCTGTGTTCCCCGCTTTGTCCCCGCTGTCTCCTTCTGTGTCCAGCTGTGTCCCCCGCTGTGTCCCGCTGTGTACCATTGTGTCCCTTTGTGTCCCGCTGTGTCCCCTGTTGTGTCTCCGCTGTGTCCCACTGTGTCCCGCTGTGTCCACCGCTGGGTCCCTCTTTTTCCCTTTGTGTCCCCTGCTGTGTCCCTCTGTGTCCCCGCTCTATCCCCCGCTGTGTCCTGCGCTGTGTCCCCTGCTGTGTCCCCTCTGTGTCCCGCTGTGTCCATCTGTGTCCCCCGCTGTGTCCCTCACTGTGTCCCGCTGTGTCGCCCACTGTGTCCCGCTGTGTCCCCCGATGTTTCCTGCTGTGTTCCCCACTGTGTCCCCCGCTGTGTCCCTATGTGTCCCCCGCTGTGTCCCGCTGTGTCCTGCTGTGTCCCCTGATGTGTCCCCAACTGTGTCCCTGCTGTGTCCCGCTGTGTACCCCGCTGTGTCTAGCTGTGTCCCTGCTGTGTTCAGCTGTGTTCCCCGCTGTTTGCCCCACTGTGTCCCGCTGTGTCCCCTGCTGTGTCCCCCACTGTGTCCCTGCTGTATCCCTGCTGTGTCCCGCTGAGTACCCTGCTGTGTCTAGCTGTGTCCCTGCTGTGTTCAGCTGTGTTCCCCACTGTTTGCCCCACTGTGTCCCGCTGTGTCCCCCGCTGTGTCCCGCTGTGTCCCCCGCTGTGGCCCCTGCTGTGTCCCCCGCTGTGTTCCGCTGTGTCCCATGCTGTGTCCCGCTGTGTCCCGCTGTGTTCGCCTCTTTGTCCCCTGCTGTGTCCCGCTGTGTCCCCCGCTATGACCTACTGTGTCCCCCGCTGTGACCCGCTGTGTCCTGCTGTGTCCCCCGCTGTGGCCCCTGCTGTGTCCCCCGCTGTGTTCCGCTGTGTCCCATGCTGTGTCCCGCTGTGTCCCGCTGTGTTCGCCTCTTTGTCCCCTGCTGTGTCCCGCTGTGTCCCCCGCTATGTCCCGCTGTGTCCCTGCTGTGTCCCGCTGTGTCCCCCTCTATGACCTGCTGTGTCCCCCGCTGTGACCCGCTGTGTCCCGCTGTGTCCCTGCTCTTTCCCCGCTGTGTCCCACTGTGTCCCCCGCTGTGTCCCCCGCTATTTGCCAGTCTTTTCCGCTGTGTCTTGCTTTGTCCTCGCTGTGTCCCCATTTGTGTCCCGCTGTGTCCTCGCTGTGTCCCCCGCTGTTTCCCGCTGAGTCCCGCTGTGTCCCACGCTGTGTCCCGCTCTGTCCCTGCTGTGTCCCCGCTGTGTCCCGCTGTGTCCGTCTGTGTCCCCCGCTGTGCCCGCTGTGTCCCCTGCTTTGTCCCCCGCTGTGTCCCACTGTGTCCCGTTGTGTCCTGCTGTGTCCCTCTGTGTCTCCGCTGTGTCCCACGCTGTGTCCCGCTGTGTCCCCCGCTGTGTCCCCCGCTATTTCCCGGTCTTTCCCGCTGTGTCCCGCTGTGTCCTCGCTGTGTCCCCATTTGTGTCCGCTGTGTCCTCGCTGTGTCCCCCGCTTTTCAGGCTGATACCCACTGTGTCCCCCGCTGTGTCCCGCTTTGTCCCCCGCTGTGTCCTGCTGTGTCCCCTGCTGTGTTCTCGGCTATGTCCTCGCTGTGTCCCCGCTGTGTCCCCGCTGTTTCCTGCTGTGTCCCGCTGTGTCCCCACTGTGCCCCGCTATGTCCCGCCTTGTCCCTGCTGTTCCCCGATGTGTCCCCGTTGTTCCCCGCTGTGGCCCCCGCTGTTTCTTGCTATGTCCCTCTGTGTCCCGTTGTGTCACCCGCTGTGTCCCAGCTGTGTCCCGCTGTGTCCCGCTGTGTTCCGCTGTGTCCTGCTGTGTCCCCGCTATGTCCCCGATATGTCCCGCTCTGTCCCGCTGTATCTGCCTCTTTGTTCCCTGCTGTGTCCTCCGCTGTGTCACCCTGTGTCCCGCTGA
>NW_012292726.1:0-4611 GCF_000151885.1 Dipodomys ordii | reverse complement strand
CAGCGGGACACAGAGGGACACAGCGGAGGACAGAGCGGATACACAGCGGAAGACAGAGCAGAACACAGCGAGGGACACAGTGAGGACACAGCGGGACACAGCGGGGACACAGAGGAACGTAGAGGGGGACAGAGCAGGACACAGCGGGGGACACAGGGAGGACACAGCGGGACACAGCGGGGACACAGCGGGGACTCAGCGGGGGACAAAGCAAGGGACAAAGCGGGACACCACGTAACACAGCGGGACACAGTGGGGTACACAGCGGGACACAGCGGGGGACACAGCGAGGACACAGTGGGAAACAGCGAGACACATTGTGGGACCAAGCGGGAGACAGCGGGGGACACAGCAAGGACACAGTGGGAAACAGCGAGACACATTGTGGGACCAAGCGGGAGACAGCGGGGGACACAGCAAGGACACAGCGGGACACAGCGGGGACACAGAGGGGACTCAGCAGGGGACACAGCGGGGGACAAAGCGGGACACCAAGGTACACAATGTGACACAGCGGGGGACAGAGAGAGGGACACAGCGGGAAACAGAGGTGAAAAAAGCGAGGACCCAGCGGGACCCAGCGGGACACAGCGTCGATACAGCGGGGACACAGCGGGAAACAGCGGGTACACAGCTGGGGACACAAAGGGACACATCGGGGGACACAGCGAGGACACAGCGGAACACGGCGTGGGACACAGCGAGGACACAGTGGGACACAGTGGGACACAGCAGGGACACAGCAGTAGACACAGCGGGACACATCGGGGGACACAGCGGGGACAAAGTGTGAGACACAGCGGGGGACAGAGGGGGAGGCAGAGGGGGACACAGTGAGGACAGAGCGGGAAACAGCGGGGACACAGCGGGGGACAAAGCAGGACACCAAGGGACACAGTGAGACACAGCGGGACATAGCGGGGTACACAGCTGGGGACACAACAGGAAACAGCGGGGACACAGCGGGACACAGCGGGGACAAAGAGGGTGACATAGCAGGGGACACAGCGGGACACAACAGTGGACACAGCGGGACACAGCGGGGGATACAGCGGGACACAGCGGGGGACACAGCAGGAGACAAAGCGGGACACAGCTGGACACAGCGGGGGATACAAGTGGGACACAGGGGGACACAGCGGGGACACAGCGGGACTCAGAGGGGGACACAGCAGTACACAGCGGGACACAGCGGGAAATAGCGGGACACAGCGGGAGACACAGCGGGACACAGAGGGGGACACAGAGGGGTACACAGCGGGACACAGCGGGGAACACAGCAAGGACACAGCGGGGACACAGCAGAACACAGCGGAACACAGCGGGACACAGGGGGACACAGCAGGGGACACAGCAGTTCACAGCGGGACACAGCGGGACACAGCAGGGGACACAGCGGGACACAGAGGGGGACACAGAGGTGTACACAGCGGGACACAGAGGTGTACACAGCGGGACACAGCGGGGAACACAGCGAGGACACAGCGGGACCCAGAGGGAAACAGCGTCGATATAGCGGGGACACAGCGGGACACAGCGGGTACACACCTGGGGACACAAAGTGACACATCGGGGGATACAGGGAGGACACAGCGGGACACAGCGGTGACACAGCGGGGACTCACCGGGGGACACAGCGGGGGACAAAGCGGGACACCAAGGGACACAGTGTGACACAGCGGGACACAGCAGGGTACACAGCTGGGGACACAATGGGAAACAGCGGGGGACACAGCGGGACACAGCGGGGACAAAGAGGGGGACATAGCGGGGGACAGAGCGGGACACAGCGGGGACCCAGCGGGACCCAGCTGGGAAACAGCGGGGACTCAGTGGGGGACACAGAAGGACAAAGGTTGTCACAGCGGGACACAGCGGCAACACAGCAGGGACACAGCGGCAGACACAGCCGGACACAGTGGGACAAAGCTGGACACAGCGGGGGAAACAGCGGGGACACAGTGTGGGACACAGCGGGGGACACAGCGGGACACAGCGGGGGACACAGGGAGGACACAGCGGGACACAGTGGGGACACAGCGGGGACACACCGGGGGACACAGCGGGGGACAAAGCGGGACACCAAGGGACACAGTCTGACACAGTGGGACACAGCAGAGTACACAGCTGGGGACACAATGGGAAACAGCGGGGGACACAGCGGGACACAGCGGGACACAGCGGGCACAAAGAGGGGACATAGCGGGGGATAGAGCGGGACACAGCGGGGACGCAGCGGGACCCAGCGGGGAAACAGCGGGGACTCAGGGGGGGACACAGAGGGACAAAGTTGTAACAGCGGGACACAGCGGCAACACAACAGGGACACAGCGCCAGACAGAGCCGGACACAGTGGGACAAAGCGGGACACAGCAGGACACAGCGGGAACACAGCGCGGGACACAGCGTGGGACACAGCAGGGAACACAGCGAGACACAGCGGGGAACACAGCGAGGACCCAGCGGGACCCAGCAGGACACAGTGTCGATACAGCGGGGGACACAGCGGGACACAGAGGGACACAGCGGAGGACAGAGCAGAACACAGCGGAGGACAGAGCAGAACACAGCGAGGGACACAGTGAAGACACAGCGGGACACAGCGGGGACACAACGGAACATAGCGGGGGACAGAGCGGGACACAGCGGGGGACACAGGGAGGACACAGCGGGACACAGTGGGGACACAGCGGGGACTCAGCGGGGGACAAAGTGGGACACCACGGAACACAGCGGGACACAGCGGGGTACACAGCGGGACACAGCGGGGGACACAGCGAGGACACAGCGGGACACAGCGGGACACATTGTGGGACAAAGCGTGAGACAGCGAGGGACACAACGAGGACACAGCGGGACACAGCGGGGATACAGAGGGGACTCAGCGGGGGACACAGCGGGGGACAAAGCAGGACACCAAGGTACACAGTGTGACACAGTGGGGGACAGAAAGAAGGACACAGCGGGAAACAGAGGTGAAAACAGCAAGGACACAGCGGGACCCAGCGGGACACAGCGTCGATACAGCGGGGAAACAGCGGGACACAGCGGGTACACAGCTGGGGACACAAAGGGACACATCGGGGGACACAGCGAGGACACAGCAGAACACAGCGTGGGAAACAGCGAGGACACAGCGGGACACAGCGGGACACAGCGGGACACAGCAGGGACACAGCAGTAGACACAGCGCGACACATCGGGGGAAACAGCGGGGACAAAGTGTGAGACACAGCGGGGGACAGAGGGGAAACAGAGGGGGACACAGCGAGGACAGAGCGGGAAACAGCGGGGACACAGCGGGGGACAAAGCAGGACACCAAGGGACACAATGTGACACAGCGGGACACAGCGGGGTACACAGCTGGGGACACAACAGGAAACAGCGGGGACACAGCGGGACACTGCGAGACACAGCAGGGACAAAGAGGGTGACATAGCAGGGGACACAGCGAGGACACAGCGGGACACAGCAGTGGACACAGCAGGACAGAGCGGGAGACACAACGGGACACAGCGGGGGACACAGCGGGAGACACAGTGGGACACAGCTGGACACAGCGGGGGATACAGGTGGGACACAGCGGGACACAGCAGGGACACAGGGGGACTCAGCGGGGGACACAGCAGTACACAGCAGGACACAGCGGGAAATAGCGGGACACAGCGGGAGACACAGCGGTACACAGAGTGGGACACAGAGGGGTACACACCGGGACACAGCGGGGAACACAGCAAGGACACAGCGGGGACACAGCAGGACACAGCGGAACACAGCGGGACACAGCGGGACACAGCAGGGGACACAGCAGTTCACAGCGGGACACAGCGGGACCCAGAGGGAAACAGCGTCGATATAGCGGGGACACAGCGGGACACAGTGAGTGCACACCTGGGGACACAAAGGGACACATCGGGGGACACAGCGAGGACACAGCGGGACACAGCGGGATACAGCAGGGACACAGCAGTAGACACAGCGGGACACAGCGGGGGCACAGCGGGGACTCAACGAGGGACACAGCGGGGGACGAAGCGGGACATCACAGGACACAGCGGGACACAGCGGGACACAGCGGGGACACTGCGGGAAACAGCGTCGATATAGCGGGGACACAGCGGGACACAGCGGGTACACACCTGGGGACACAAAGGGACAAATCGGGGGACGCAGCGAGGACACAGCGGAACACAGCGTGGGACACAGCGAGGACACAGCACGGACCCAGTAGGGACACAGCAGTAGACACAGTGGGACACAGCGGGGGACATAGCGGGGACTCAACGAGAGGGACACAGCAGGGGACCTAGTGGGACACCACGGGACACAGCGGGACACAGCGGGACACAGCGGGGGACACAGGGAGGACACAGCGGGACACAGTGGGGACACAGCGGGGACTCACCGGGGGACACGGCGTGGGACAAAGCGGGACACCACGCGACACAGTGTGACACAGCGGGACACAGCAGGGTACACAGCTGGGGACACAACGGGAAACAGTGGGGGACACAGCGGGACACAGCGGGACACAGCGGGGACAAAGAGAGGGACATAGCGGGGTACAGAGCGGGACACAGCGGGGACACAGCGGGACCCAGCGGGGAAAC
>NW_012292725.1:0-2763 GCF_000151885.1 Dipodomys ordii | reverse complement strand
ACAGCGAGGGACAAAGCGGGACACCAAGGGACACAGTGTGACGCAGCGGGACACAGCGGGGTACACAGTGGGGACACAACAGGAAACTGTGGGGGACACAGTGGGACACAGCGGGATACAGCGGGGACAAAGCGGAGGACATAGCGGGGGACAGAGCGGGACACAACGGGGACACAGCGGTGACACAGCGGGACACAGCGGGACACAACAGGGGACACAGCGAGACACAGCGGGAGACACAGCGGGACACAGCGGGGACACAGCGGTGACACAGCGGTGACACAGCGGGACACAGCGGGTCCCAGCAGGGACACAGCAGGACACAGCGGGAAACAGCGGGGGACACAGAGGGACACAGCGGAGGACACAGCGGGACACAGTGGGTCCCAGCAGGGACACAGCAGGACACAGCAGGAAACAGCGGGGGACACAGAGGGACACAGCGGAGGACACAGGGAAGACACAGTGGGACATAGCCTGGGAATCAGCGGGACACAACGGGGACACAGCAGTGGACACAGCGAGACACAGCGGGTGACACAGCGGGACACAGCGAGGGACACAGCGGTGGACACAGCAGGACACAGCTGGACACAGCGGGGGATACACGTGGGACACAACGGGGACACAGCGGGATTCAGCGGGGGACACAGCATTACACAACGGGACACAGCGGGACACAGCAGGACACAGCGGGAGACAAAGCGGGACACAGAGTGGGACACAGAGAGGTACACAGCAGGACACAGCAGGAAACACAGTGAGGACACAGCAGGGACACAGCGAGACACAGCGGCTTACACAGCTGGGCACACAAAGGGACACATAGGGGGACATAGCGAGCACACAGCGGAACACAGCGTGGGACACAGCGAGGACACAGCGGGACACAGCGGGGTACACAGCTGGTCACACAAAGGGACACATCGGGGGACACAACGAGGACACAGCGGGACACAGCAGGACACAGCAGGGACACAGCAAGAGACACAGCGGGGCACAGCGGGGGACACAGCGGGACACAGAGGGGGACACAGCGAGGACACAACGGGACCCAACAAGACACAGCGACGATACAGCGGGGACACAGCGGGACACAGCAGGGTACACAGCTGGGGACACAATGGGACACAGCAGGGGACACAGCGAGGACACAGCGGAACACAGCGGGGGACACAGCGAGGACACAGCAGGACACAGAGGGACACAGCGGGGACACAGCAGGGACACAGCAGGGACACAGAAAGGGACACTGCAGGATAAAACGGGACACAGCGGGGGACAGAGCAGGATATAGCAGGGGACACAGCGGGGGACACAGCGGGACACAACTGGGAACACAGCGAGGACACAGCGGGACACAGCGGGACACAGCATCGATACATCGGGGACACAGCGTTACACAGCGGGTTACTCAGCTGGGGACACAAAGGGACACAGTGGGGGACACAGCGGGACACAGCGGGACACAGCGGGACACAGCGGGACACAGCAGGGGACACAGCGGGAAACAGAGGGGGACACAGAGGGGTACACAGGGGGACACAGAGTGGAACACAGCGAGGACACAGCAGGACCCAGCGGGGCACAGCGTCGATACAGCAGGGACACAGCGGGACACAGCAGGTACACACCTGGGGACACAAAGGGACACATCGGGGGACACAGCGAGGACACAGTGGAACACAGCATGGGACACAGCGAGGACAGTGCGGGACACAGCGAGACACAGCAGGGACACAGCAGCAGACACAGTGGGACACAGCGGGGGACCCAGCAGGACCCAGCGGGGGACACAGGGAGGACACAGCGGGACACAGCGGGTACTCACCGGGGGACACAGCGGGGGACAAAGCTGGACACCACGGGACACAACGGGACAAACCGGGACACAGCGGGGACACTGCGGGAACATAGCAGGACACAGCAGGGTACACAGTGGGACACAGCGGGGGACAAAGCGGGGACACAGCAGGACACAGCCAGGACACACATCGAGGACATAGCGGGACACAGCGTGGGACAAAGCGGGAGTCAGAGGGGTACACAGAGAGGACACAGCCGGACGCAGCGGGGACACAGAGGGGACTCACAGGGGGACACAGCGAGGGACAAAGCAGGACACCACGGGACACAGTGTGACACAATGGAACACAGCGGGGACACAGCGAGACAAAGCGGGGGACACAGCGGGACACAGCAGGGGACACAGCGGGGGACAGATAGGGGCCACAGCGGGACACAGCGGGGACAGAGCTGGACACAGCGGGGTACACAACGGGACAAGGCGAGCACACAGCGGGGACACAGCGGGACACAGCGGGGACACAGCGGGACACAGTGGGACACAGCGGGACACAGCTGGGGACACACCGGGACACAATGGGGGACACAGCGAGGACACAGCGGGACACAGCGAGGACACAGCGGGACACATCATCGATACAGCGGGGACACAGGGTTACACAGCGGGTTACACAGCTGGGTACACAATGGGACACAGTGTGGGACACAGCGGGACACAGGGGGACACAGTGGGACACAGTGGGGACAAAGTGTGAGACACAGTGGGGGACAGAGCGGGAGACAGAGGGGGACACAGTGAGGACACAGCGGGACACAGCGGGGACAGAGCGGGGACTCAGCGGGGGACAGAGTGGGGGACAAAGCGGGACACCAAAGGACACAGTGTGACACAGCGGGACACAGCGGGGTACACAGCTGGGGACAAAACAGGAGACAGCGGGGACACAGCGGGACACA
>NW_012292724.1:0-635 GCF_000151885.1 Dipodomys ordii | reverse complement strand
CAAGTTTTAAATATGCTTTGTCTGCTAAGAAACATGGTGCTCACAAAAATTCATTTGGTTTTGAGTTAAAATTTCCATCTTAGTTCTGATTAATCAAAAAGTGTAAGCTTCAGAAAACAAGGAAAATTTTACTAAATTGCTTTTTACCAAGGTTGGTCTAAGATTTTTTTCACTTCAGTTATTCCTAATTTATTCCAGAATCTTTCTTCTTGTTTTTTTTTTTTTAATTTTTTTTTTGGTCCAGTCGTGGACCCTGAACACGTGCCTGCGACATAATCTACCAAACTCTTCCAGTCAGGGTTAGCACTCAACCACTTGATCCATAGCGTCACCAATCGCCCCGATAACTTTACTTATGAGCTGATTCAGGATCGTCAACATGGGAGTGCCCGCCTTGGCACTCTTGCTTGCCTTACTTACCGACACCATAAATGACAGCCTCCTAGTCCATGAAGCACTCACTGACGCCTGCGCTATTCTTTATTTGTGAAAGACGATTTTGCACAAATGCTCAGAGAGTGTTAACAGAGAAGAAATCACTGACCTCCCGTGTATATTCTTGTCAGGTGGTTTTTATGTTGATAAGTCACAGTAAACTACTATTTCAGTTCTATCCTCGACACTTATACTATAAC
>NW_012292723.1:0-7377 GCF_000151885.1 Dipodomys ordii | reverse complement strand
ACAGCGTGACACAGCGGGACACAGCGGGGACAATGCGGGAACATAGTGGGACACAGAGGCGACACAGATGGGACTCAGCGGGACAAAGCGGGGGACACAGCGGGACACAGCGGGACACAGCAAGGACAAAGCGGCAGACAGCCGGGGACACAGCGAGGACACAGTGGGACACAGCGGCGACACAGATGGGACTCAGCGGGACAAAGCGGGGGACACAGCGGGGGACAGCGGAGACAGAGAGGGGCCAAAGCGAGACACAACGGTGACACAGCTGGACACAACAGAGTACACAACGGGACACAGCGGGCACACAGCGGGGACACAGCGGGACATAGCGGGACAAAGTGGAACACAGCGGGTGTCACAGCGGGACACAGCAGGGGACCCAGCGAGGACACAGCGGGACACAACGGGAGACACAGCTGGGGACACAGCGGGACACAGCGGGGAACACATCGAGGACACAGTGGGACCCAGCAGGAGACAGCGTCGATATAGCAGGGACACAGCGGGACACAGCGGGACACAGCGGGACGCACCTGGGGACACAGCGGGGACACAGTGGGACACAGCGGAACACAGCGAGGTACAAAGCGGGAGACAGCGGGGGACACAGCGGGACATAGCGGGACAAAGTGGAACACAGCGGGTGTCACAGCAGGACATAGCAGGGGACCCAGCGAGGACACAGCGGGACACAGCGGGAGACAGAGCTGGGGACACAGCGGGACACAGCGGGGAACACATCGAGGACCCAGCGGGACCCAGCAGGAGACAGCGTCGATACAGCAGGGACACAGCGGGACACAGCGGGACACAGCGGGACGCAGCTGGGGACACAGCGGGGACACAGTGGGACACAGCGGAACACAGCGAGGGACAAAGCGGGAGACAGCGGGGGACACAGCGAGGACACAGGGGGACACAGCGGCGACACAGAGGGGACTCAGCGGGGGACACAGCGTGGGACAAAGTGGGACACCACGGGACACAGTGTTACACAGTGGGACACAGCAGGGACACTGCGGGACACAGCAGGACAAAGCGGGGGACACAGCGGGACACAGCGGGGGACACAGCGGGGGACAGCGGAGACAGAGAGTGGCCACAGCGAGACACAGCGGTGACACAGCTGGACACAGCGGGGTACACAGCGGGACAGAGCGGGCACACAGCGGGGACACAGTGGGACACAGCGGGACAAAGCGGGAGACACAGCGGGACACAGCAGGCACACAGTGGGGACACAGCGGAACACAGCGGGACACAGCGGGGACAAAGCGGGACACAGCTGGACACAGCGGGACACAGCGGTGGACACAGTGACACACAGTGGTGGTCCCAGTGAGGACACAGCAGGACACAGCAGGGACACAGCGAGGACACAGCTGGGGACACAGCGGTGGACACAGCGGGACACAGCGGGGAACACAGCAAGGACACAGCGGGACACAGAGGGACACAGCGTCGATACAGCGGGGACACAGCATTACACAGCGTGGTACACAGCGTGGAACACAGCTGTGGACACAACGGGACACAGTGGGGGCACAGCCGGACACAGCGGTACACAGTGGGACACAGCGGGGACAAAGCGTGAGACACAGCGGGGGACAGAGAGGGAGACAGTAGAGGACTCAGCGAGGACACAGCGGCACACAACGGGACACAGCGGGAAACAGAGGTGAACCTGCGGGGACACAGCGGGACACAGCGGGACACAGCGGGGACACAGCGAGGACACAGCGGCACACAAAGGGACACAGCGGGAAACAGAGGTGAACCTGCGGGGACACAGCGGGACACAGTGGGGGACACAGCGGGACACAGTGTGGGACACAGCGGTGAAACAGCGGGACACAACGGGACACAGCAGGGGGACACAGCGAGGACACAGCGGGACACAACGGGACACAGCAGGGGGACATAGCGAGGACACCACAGAACACAGCGGGACACAGCGGGAAACAGAGGTGAACCTGCGGGGACACAGCGGGACACAGTGGGGGACACAATGCGAAACAGCGGGGGACACAGCGGGACACAGTGGGGGACAAAGTGTGGGACACAGCGAAACACAGCGTGGGACAGAGCGGGACACAGCGGGGGACCCAGCGAGGACACAGCGGGACACAGCGGAGGACACAGCTGGGGACACAGAGGGACACAGCGGGGAACACAGCGAGGACACAACGGGACCCAGCAGGACACAGAGTCGATACAGCGGGGACACAGGGTTACACAGCGTGGTACCCAGCTGTGGACACAACGGGACAGAGTGGGGGCACAGCGAGACACAGCGGGACACAGCGAGGACACAGCGGGACACATTGGTGACACAGCGGGGAAAACAGCAGGACACAGCAGCGGACACAGCGGGGGACACAGCGGGGGACACAACGGGACACAGCGGTGGACACAGCGAGGACACAGCAGGACCCACCGGGACCCAGTGGGGGACACAGCGAGGACACAGCAGGTCACAGTGGGGGACACAGCGAGGACAAAGCGGGGGACACAGCGGGACACAGCGGGGAACACAGCGAGGACACAGCGGGACCCAGCGGGACACAGCGTCGATACAGCGGGCACACAGCGTTACACTGCGTGGTACTCAGCTGTGGACACAACGGGACACAGTGGGGGCACAGCCGGACACAGCGGGACACAGTGGGACACAGCGTTGACAAAGCGTGAGACACAGCGAGGGACAGAGCGGGAGACAGCGGGGGACACAGCGAGGACACAGCGGGACACAGCGGTGAAACAGCAGGGACTCAGCGGGGGACACAGCGGGAGACAAAGAGGGACACCACGGAACACAGCGGGACATAGCGGGAAACAGCAGTGACCCTGCGGGGACACAGTGGGACACAGCGGGGGACAAAGTGGGACACAGAGGAGGACAGAGCGGGACACAGTGGGGGACAGAGCGTGGGACACAGCGAGACACAGCGGGGACAAAGCTGGACACAGCGGGGTACACAGAGGGACACAGCGGGGACGCAGCGGGGAAACAGCGTGACACAGCAGGACACAGCGGGACACAGCGAGGACACAGCGAGGACACAGCGGCACAAAGCCTGGGACACAGCAAGGACACAGTGGGACACAGCGGGGGACACAGCGGGACATAGCGGGGGACACAGCGGGGCACAGTGAGGACACAACGGGACACAGAGGGGGACAGAGCGAGGACACATTGGGACACATTGGGACACAGCGGGGCTCAGCTGGGGAAACAGCAGTACACAGCGGGACACAGCGGGGACACAGCAGAGACACAGCGGGGGACACAGCGGGACACAACGGGGGACACAGGGATGACACAGCGGTACCCAGCGGAACCCAGCGTCGATACAGCAAGGACACGCGGAACACAGTGGGGTACACAGCTGGGGACACAGCGAGGACACAGCGGGACACAGCGGGACACAGCGGGGACACTGTGGGAACATAGCAGGACACAGCAGGGTACACAGCGGGACAAGAGCTGGGGACACAGCGGGCACACAGCGGGACACAGCGGAACACAGCGTGAGACAAAGCGGGAGACAGCAGGGGACACAGCGAGGACACAGGGGGACACAGCGGCGACACAGAGGGGACTCAGCGGGGGACACAACGTGGGACAAAGTGGGACACCACGGGACACAGTGTTACACAGCGGGACACAGCGGGGACACTGCGGGACACAGCAGGAAAAAGCGGGGGACACAGCGGGACACAGCGGGACACAGCGGGGGACACAGCGGGGGACAGCGGAGACAGAGAGTGGCCACAGCGAGACACAGCGGTGACACAGCTGGACACAGCGGGGTACACAGCGGGACACAGCGGGCACACAGTGGGGACACAGCAGGACACAGCGGGGACACAGTGGGACACAGCGGGACAAAGTGGAGACACAGCGGGACACAGCAGGCACACAGCGGGGACACAGCAGACACAGCAGGACACAGCGGGGGACACAGCGGGACACAGTGGGGGACTGAGTGAGGACACAGCGGGACACAGCAGGGGACACAGCGAAGACACAGCGGGGGACACAGCGGGGGACACAGCGAGGACACAACGGCACCCAGCAGGACACAGCGTCGATACAGCGGGGACACAGGGTTACACAGCGTGGTACCCAGCTGTGGACACAACGGGACAGAGTGGGGGCACAGCGAGACACAGCGGGACACAGCGAGGACAAAGCGGGACACATTGGTGACACAGCGGGGAAAACAGCAGGACACAGCAGCGGACACAGCGGGGGACACAGCGCGACACAGCAAAGACATAGCATGGACACAGCAGTAGACACATCGGGACATATCGGGGGACACAGCTGGGGACACAACGGACACAGCAGTGGACACAGTGAGGACACAGCAGGACCCACCGGGACCCAGCGGGGGACACAGCGAGGACACAGCAGGACACAGTGGGGGACACAGCGAGGACAAAGCGGGGGACACAGCCGGACACAGCGGGGAACACAGCGAGGACACAGCGGGACCCAGCGGGACACAGCGTCGATACAGCGGGCACACAGCGTTACACAGCGTGGTACTCAGCTGTGGACACAAAGGGACACAGTGGGGGCACAGCCGGACACAGCGGGACACAGTGGGACACAGTGTTGACAAAGCGTGAGACACAGCGAGGGACAGAGCGAGAGACAGCGGGGAACACAGCGAGGACACAGCGGGACACAGCGTCGATACAGCGGGGACACAGCGTTACACAGCGTAGTACACATCTGTTTACACAACGGGACACAGTGGGGGCACAGCCGGACACAGCGGGACACAGTGGGACACAGCGGGGACAAAGCGTGAGACACAGCAGGGGACAGAGAGTGAGACAGCAGGGGACACAGCGAGGAAACAGCGGGACACAGCGGTGACACAGCGGGGACTCAGCGGGGGACAGAGCGGGACACAGCGGGGGACACAGCGAGGACCCAGCGGGACCCAGCGGGACACAGCGTAGATACAGCGGGCACACAGCGTTACACAGCGTGGTACAGAGCTGTGGACACAACGAAATACAGTGGGGGCACAGCGGGACACAGCGGGACACAGTGGGACACAGCGGGGACAAAGCGTGAGACACAGCGGGGGACAGAGCGGGAGACAGCGGGGGACACAGCAAGGACACAGCGGGACACAGCGGGGACTCAGCGGGGGACACAGCGGGAGACAAAGAGGGACACCACGGAACACAGCGGGACACAGCGGGAAACAGCAGTGACCCTGCGGGGACACAGTGGTACACAGCTGGGGACACAGCGGGACACAGAGGTGGACAGAGCGGGAAACAGAGGGGGACAGAGCGTGGGACACAGCAAGACACAGCAGGGACAAAGCTGGACACAGCGGGGTACACAGAGGGACACAGCGGGGACGCAGCGGGGAAACAGCGTGACACAGCAGGACACAGCGGGACACAGCGGGGGACACAGCAGTACACAGCAGGACAAAGCGGGACACAGCGGGGACACAGCAGAGACACAGCGGGGGACACAGCGGGACAGAGTGGGGTACACAGCTGGGGACACAGCGATGACACAGCAGGACACAGTGGGACACATCGGGGACACTGCGGGAACATAGCAGGACACAGTGGGGTACACAGCGGGACACAGCGGGACACAGCTGGGGACACAGCGGGGACACAGCGGGACACAGGGGAACACAGCCGGAGACAAAGCGGAACACAGCGGGGCACACAGCGAGGACACAGGGGGACACAGAGGCGACACAGAGGGGACTCAGCCGGGGACACAGCGTGGGACAAAGTGGGACACCACGGGACACAGTGTTACACAGCGGGACACAGCGGGGACACTGCGGGACACAGCAGGAAAAAGCGGGGACACAGCGGGACACAGCGGGCCACAGCGGGGGCCACAGCGGGGGACAGCGGAGACAGAGAGTGGCCACAGCGAGACACAGCGGTGACACAGCTGGACACAGCGGGGTACACAGCAGGACACAGCTGGGACACAGCGGGACACAGCGGGACACAGCGGGGACACAGCGGGACAAAGCGGGAGACACAGCGGGACACAGCAGGCACACAGCCGGGACACAGTGGGACCCAGCGGGACACAGCAGGGGACACAGCGAGGACATAGCAGGGGACACAGCGGGGGACACAGCGGGACACAGTGGGGGACCCAGTGTGGACACAGCGGGACACAGCAGGGGACACAGCGAGGACACAGCGGGGGACACAGCGGGGAACACAGCGAGGACACAGCGGGACACAGCAGGACACAGCGTCGATAAAGCGGGGACACAGCATTACATAGCGTGGTACACAGCTGTGGACACAACGGGACACAGTGGGGGCACAGCCGGACACAGCGGGACACAGTGGGACACAGCGGGGACAAAGCGTGAGACACAGCGGGGGACAGCGAGGGAGACAGCAGGGGACACAGCGAGGAAACAGCGGCACACAGCGGTGACACAGTGGGGACAAGGCGGGGGACACAGCGGGACACATCGGGGACAGAGCAGGACAGAGCATGACACAGCGAGGACACATTGGGCCACAGCGAGGTACACAGCTGGGGACACAACGGGACACAGCGGGGGACACAGTGAGGACACAGCGGGACACAGCGGGACACTGCGGGAACATAGCGGGACACAGCGGGGTACACAGCGGGACACAGCGGGTCACAGCTGGGGACATAGCGGGGACACAGCGGGACACAGCGGGGGACACAGCGAGGACACAGCGTGACACATTGGAACACAGCGGGGGACAGAGCGGGAGACAGCGAGGGACACAGCGAGGACACAGAGGGACACAGCGGGGACTCAGCGGGGGACACAGCGGGAGACAAAGAGGGACACCACGGAACACAGCGGGAAACAGCAGTGACCCTGCGGGGACACAGTGGGACACAGCTGGGGACACAGCGGGACACAGAGGTGGACAGGGCGGGAAACAGAGGGGGACAGAGCGTGGGACACAGCAAGACACAGCAGGGACAAAGCTGGACACAGCGGGGTACACAGAGGGACACAGCGGGGATGCAGCGGGGAAACAGCGTGACACAGCAGGACACAGCGAGACACAGCGGGGGACACAGCAGTACACAGCAGGACAAAGCGGGACACAGCGGGGACACAGCAGAGACACAGCGGGGGACACAGCGGGACAGAGTGGGGTACACAGCTGGGGACACAGCGAGGACACAGCGGGACACAGAGGGACACATCGGGGGACACTGCGGGAACATAGCAGGACACAGCGGGGTACACAGCGGGACACAGCGGGACACAGCTGGGGACACAGCGGGGACACAGCGGGACACAGCAGATCACAGCCGGAGACAAAGCGGAAGACAGCTGGGCACACAGCGAGGAC
>NW_012292722.1:0-7380 GCF_000151885.1 Dipodomys ordii | reverse complement strand
ACAGCGGAACACAGTGGGGGACAGAGCGAGGACACAGCGGGACACAGCGGGGGACACAGCGAGGACACAGCGGGGGACACAGCGGGGGACACAGCGGGACACAGCGGGGCACACAGCGAGGACCCAGCGGGACCCAGCGGGACACAGCATCGATACAGCTGGCACACAGCGTTACACAGCGTGGTACACAGCTGTGGACACAACGGGACACAGTGGGGGACACAGCGAGGACACAGCTGGACACAGCGGAACACAGCGGGAGACAAAGCGGGACACAGTGGGGGACACAGCGAGGACAGAGAGGGACACAGCGGCGACACAGAGGGGACGCAGCTGGTGACACAGCGTGGGACAAAGTGGGACACCACGGGACACAGTGTTACACAGCCGGACACAGCGGGGACACTGCGGGACACAGGAAGATAAAGCGGGGGACACAGCGGGACACAGCGGGCCACAGCGGGGGACAGCGGGGGACACAGCGGGACACAGTGGGCTACACAGTGAGGACACAGCGGGACACAACAGGGGACACAGCGAGGACACAGCGGGGGACACAGCGGGACACAGCGTCGATACAGCGGGGAGGCAGTGTTACACAGCGTGGTACAAACAGTGGACACAACGGGACACAGTGGGGGCACAGCGGGACACAGCGGGACACAGTGGGACACAGCGGGGACAAAGCGTGAGACACAGCGGTGTACAGACCTGGAGACAGCGGGGGACACAGCGAGGAAACAGCGGGACACAGCGTTGACACAGCGGGGTCTCAGCGGGGGACACAGCGGGAGACAAAGTGGGACACCACGGAACACAGCGGGACACAGCAGGAAACAGCAGTGACACTGGGGGGACACAGTGGGACACAGCAGGGGACACGGCGGGACACAGAGGGACACAGCGGGGATGCAGCGGGGAAACAGCGTGACACAGCAGGACACAGCGGGACACAGCGGGGGACACATCGAGGACACAGCGGCACACAGCATGGGACACAGCAAGGACACAGTGGGACACAGCGGGGGACACAGCGGGACATAGCGGGGAATACAGCGGGGGACACAGCGGGCCACAGGGAGGACACAGCGGGACACAGCAGGGGACAGAGCGAGGACACATTGGGACACATTGGGACACAGCGGGATTCAGCGGGGGACACAGCAGTACACAGCGGGACAAAGCGGGACACAGCGGGGACACAGCAGAGACACAGCTGGGAACAGAGCTGGGGACACAGCGGGACACAGCGGGGGACACAGGGATGACAGAGCAGGACCCAGCGGGACCTAGCGTGGATACAGCAGGGACCCAGCTGGACACAGCGGGACACAGCGGGGACACAGCAGTAGACACAGCGGGACACAGTGCCGGACACAGCGGGACACAGCGGGGGACAAAGGGAGGACACAGCGGGACCCAGCGGGACCCAGCGTCGATACAGCAGGGACACAGCGGGACACAGTGGGGTACACAGCTGGGGACACAGCAGGCACACAGCTGGGGACACAGCGGGGACAAAATGAGACACCACGGGACACAGCGAGGACACAGCGGGAAACAGCAGAACACAGCGGGGGACAAAGCGGGATGAAGAGGGGGACATAGCGGGACACAGCGGCACACCGTGGGGGACACAGCGCGGGACAGCGGAGACAGAGATGGGCCACAGCGGGACACAGCGGTGACATAGCTGGACACAGCGGGGTACACAGCGGGACACAGCGGGCACACCGGGGACACAGCGGGACACAGCGGGACACAGCGGTGACACAGTGGGACACAGCGGGACAAAGCGGGGGACACAGCGGGACACAGCTGGGGACACAGCGAGGTCACAGCGGGATACAGTGGGGGACACAGTGAGGACACAGCGGGACACAGCCGGGGAAAAAGCGGGACACAGCGGGGACACAGCAGTGGACACAGCGGGACACAGCGGGGGACACAGCCGGACACAGCGGGGGAAACAGTGGGGGACACAGTGGGACACGGTGGGACACAGCGGGGGACACTTGGGGAACACAGCGGGACACAGCGGGGACACAGCGGGACTCAGCGGGGGACACAGCAGTATACAGCAGGACACAGCGGGCACACAACAGGGACACAGCGGGGGACACAGCGGGACACAGCGGGGGACAGCGGGGGACACAGCGGGACACAGAGGGGGACACAGTGGGGTACACAGCGGGACACAGCTTGGGACACAGCGGGGACACAGTGGGACACACCGGGGACACAGAGGGGACTCAGCAGGGGACATAGAGGGGAAAAAGCGGGACACCACGGGACACAGTAGGACACAGCGGGACACAGCGGGGACACAGTGTTACACAGCCGGGGGACACAGGGTTGGACACAACGGGACAGAGTGGGGGCACAGCGAGACACAGCGGGACACAGCGAGGACACAGCGGGACACATTGGTGACACAGCGGGGACACAGCAGGACACAGCAGCAGACACAGCGGGGGACACAGCGGGACACAGCGCGACACAGCGGGGGACACAATGGGGACACAGCGGGACACAGCGGGGGACACAGCGAGGACACAGCGGAACATAGCAGGGGACACAGAGAGGACACAGCGGGACACAGCGAGACACAGCAGGACACAGCGTGGATACAGCAGTACACACAGCGGGACATAGCGGGGGACACAGCTGGGGACACAACGGGACACAGCTGGGGACACAGCGAGGACAGAGCGGGAAACAGCGGGACACAGCAGGGACACAGCGTCGATACAGCGGGGACACAGCGAGACACAGCAGGGAACACAGGAAGGAAGCAGCGGGACCCAGTGGGACACAGAGTCGATACAGCGGGACACAACGGGGTACACAGCTACGAACACAACGGGACACAGCGGGGGACACAGCGAGGACACAGCGGGACACAGCGGGACACAGCGGGACACAGCGGGGGACACAGCGGGACCCAGCGGAAGACCCAGCGAGGACACAGCAGGACACAGCGGGGGACACAGGTGGACACAGCGGGGAACACAGCGGGGGACACAGCAGGACACAGCGGGGAACACAGCGAGGACACAGCGTGGACACAGCGGGACACAGCGTCGATACAGCGGGCACACAGAGTTACACAGCGTGGTACACAGCGGAGGACACAGTGGGACACAGTGGGCTACTCAGTGAGGACACAGCGGGAACAACAGGGACACAACGAGGACACAGCGGGGGACACGGCGGGGGACACAGCGGGACACAGTGGGGAACACAGCGAGGACACAGCGGGACACAGCGGGACACAGCATCGATACAGCGGGGACGCAGCGTTACACAGCGTGGTACACACTGTGGACACAACGGGACACAGTGGGGGCACAGCCGGACACAGCGGGACACAGTGGGACACAGCGGGGACAAAGCGTGAGACACAGCGGGGGCAGAGAGGGAGACAGCAGGGGACACAGCGAGGAAACAGCGGGACACAGCGGTGACACAGCGGGGACTCAGCGGGGGACACAGTGGGACACAGCGGGGGACACTGCGGGACACAGTGTGGGACAGAGCATGGGACACAGCGAGACACAGCGGGGACAAAGCTGGACACAGCGGGGTACACAGAGGGACACAGCAGGGACACAGCGGGGAAACAGCGTGACACAAAAGGACACAGCTGGACACAGTGGGGTACACAGCGGGACACAGCGGGCACACTGCGGGGACACAGCGGGACACAGCGGGACACAGCGGAGACACAGTGGGGGCACAGCGGGACACAGCGGGACACAGTGGGACACAGCGGGGACAAAGCGTGAGACACAGCGGGGGACAGAAAGGGAGACAGCAGGAGACTCAGCAAGGAAACAGCGGGACACAGCGGTGACACAGAGGGGACTCAGCGGGGGACACAGTGGGACACAGCGGGGGACACAGCAGGACACAGCGGGGGACACTGCGGGACACAGCGGGGGACACTGCGGGACACAGTGTGGGACAGAGCGTGGGACACAGCGAGACACAGCGGGGACAAACTGGGACACCACGGGACACAGTGGGACACAGCGGGACACAGCGGGGACAGTGCGGGAACATAGCGGGACACAGCGGGGTACACAGCGGGACACAGCAGGACACAGCGGGACCCAGCGGGACACAGCGTCGATACAGCCGGGACACAGCGTTACACAGCAGGGTACACAGTTGGGGACACAGAAGGTCACAGTGGGGCACACAGCGGGACCCAGTGGGACACAGCGTCGATACAGCGGGCACACAGCGGGACACAGCGGGGTACACAGCTGGGGACACAATGGGACACAGCAGGGGACACAGCGAGGACACAGCGGAACACAGCGAGACACAGCTTGGGACACAGCGGGGACACAGCGGGACACAGCGGGGGACAGAGCGAGGACACAGCGGGATAGAGCGGGACACAGCGTGGGACAAAGTGGGAGACAGCGGGGGACAAAGCGGGACACAGCGGGGACACTGCGGGACACAGTGTGGGACAGAGCATGGGACACAGCGAGACACAGCAGGGACAAAGCTGGACACAGCGGGGTACACAGAGGGACACAGCAGGGACACAGAGGGAAACAGTGTGACACAAAAGGACACAGCTGGACACAGCGGGGTACACAGCGGGACACAGCGGACACACAGCGGGGACACAGCGGGACACAGCGGGACACAGCGGGGGACACAGCGAGGACACAGTGGTGGACACAACGGGGGACACAGCGGGACACAGCGGGGAACACAGCGAGGACACAGCGGGAAACAGTGGGACACAGCGTCGATACAGCAGGGACACAACGTTACACAGCGTGGTACACAGCGGGGGACTCAGCGGGGTCACAGAGGGATACAGCGGGACACAGACTGACACAGCGGGACACAGCAGAGGACACAGCGGGACACAGCGGAGGACAGAGCGACGACACACCAGGACACAGCGGGGACACAGGGGGACTCAGCAGGGTTACAGCGGGACACAACGGGACACAGCAGGACACAGCGTGACACAGCGGGGACACAGCAGGGGCACAGCGGGGGACACAGCGGGACACAACGGGACACAGCGGGAGACACAGCAGGACAGAGCGGGGGACACAGCGGGGGACAGAGGGGGACACCACGAATATCAGAGCAAGGACACAGCGGGACCCAGCGGGACACAGCCTTGATACAGCGGGATTCACAGCGTTACACAGCGGGTTACACAGCTGGGGACACAAAGGGACACAGTGGTGGACACAGCGGGACACAGCGGGACAGAGTGGGACACAGACGGGGTAAAGCGTGAGACACAGCAGGGGACAGAGCGGGAGACAGCGGGAGACACAGCGAGGACACAGAGGGACACAGCGGGGACACAGTGGGGACTCAGCTGGGGACACAGCGGGTGACAAAGCGGGACACCACTGACACAGCGGGACACAGCGCGAAACAGCGGTGACCCTGCGGGGACACAGTGGGACACAGCGGGACAGAGTGGGGGACACAGCGGGACACAGCGGGGGACAGAGCGTGAGACACAGCGAGACACATCAGAGACCAAGCTATACACAGCGGGGTACATAGAGGGACACAGCGGGGAAACAGCGGGGGACACAGCGGGACACAGCGGGGAACACAGCGAGGACACACCGGGACACAGCGGGACACAGCGTCGATACAGCGAGGACACAGTTGGACACAGCGGGGTACACAGCTGGGGACACAACGGGACACAGCGGGGGACACATTGAGGACACAGCAGGACACAGCGGGGGACACAGGGGGGACACAGCGGGACACAGCAGGGGACACAGTGAGTACACATTTGGACACAGCGGGGACACAGCGGGACTCAGCGGGGGACACAGCAGTACACATCGGGACACAGCGGGACACAGCGGCGGACACAGAGGGGTACACAGCGGGACACAGCAAGGACACAGCGGGACCCAGGGGGACACAGCGTCATTACAACAGGGACACAGCGGGACAGAGCGGGGTACACAGCTGGGGACACAACGGGGCACAGCAGGGGACACAGCGAGGACACAGTGGGACACAGCGGGACACAGCGGGGACATTGCGGGAACATAGCGGGACACAGCGGGACACAGTAGGACAAGCTTGTGACCCATTGGGGACACAGCGGGACACAGCGGGGGACACAGCTAGGACACATCGGGACACAGCGGGACACAGTGGGGACACAAAGGGGACTCAGAGGGGGAAACAGCGGGGAAAAAAGCGGGACACCATGGGACACAGTGTGACACAGCAGGACACAGAGGGAACACTGCGTAGACACAGCAGGACAAAGCGGGGGACACAGCGGGACACATTGGGGGACACAGCCAGACACAGCAGGGGAAACAATGGGGGACACAGCGGGACACAGCGGGACACAGCGTGGACACAGCGGGACAGAGCGGGACACTGCGGGGGACATAGCGGGACACAGCGGGGGACAAAGTGAGGACACAGCGGAACACAGAGTGGGACACAGTGAGGACACAGAGGGACACAGGTGGACACAGCGGGACACAGCCGGGTCCCAGCCTTGGACACAGCGAGACACAGCGGGGGACACAGCGGGACACAGAGGGGGACACATGGAGGACTCAGCGGGACAAAGCGGGGACACAGTGGCGACTCACCGGGGGACACAGCGGGGGACAAAGCGGGACACCACAGATCACAGTGGGAAACAGCGGGACACAGCGGGAAAACTGCGGGGACACAGGGGGACAAAGCGTGGGACACATAGGGACACAGCGGGGGACACAGTGGGGGACACAGCGGGACACAGCGGGGAACACAGCGAGGACACAGTGGGACCCAGCGGTACACAGCGTCGATACAGCGGGGATACAGTGTTACAAAGCGTGGTACACAGCTGCGAACACAACGGGACACAGTGCGGGCACAGCGAGACACAGCGGGACACAGCGAGGACACAGCGGGACACAGCGCTGACACTGCGGGGGACACAGCGGGGGACACAGCGGGGGACACAGCCGGACACAGCGGGACACAGCGGGGGACACAGGGGGGACCCAGCGGGACCCAGCGCGGGACACAGCGAGGACACAGCTGGACACAGCGGGGACACAGAGGGGACTCAGCAGAGGACATAGAGGGGAAAAAGCGGGACACCACGGGACACAGTAGGACACAGCGGGACACAGCGCGGACACTGCGGGACACAGCCGGGGGACACAGCGGTGGACAGCGGGGGACTGAGAAGGGACACAGCGGGACACAGAGGGGACACAGCTGGACACAGAAGGGTACACAGCGGGGCACAGCGGACACACAACGGGGACAGAGCTGGACACAGAGGGACACAGAGGGGACAGAGCCTGACACAGCAGGACACAGCAGGACACAACAGGGGACTCAGCAGGA
>NW_012292721.1:0-3048 GCF_000151885.1 Dipodomys ordii | reverse complement strand
CTTCTGCTTTTCCAGCTTCTGCTGCTTCTGCTTCTCTTTCTGCTTCAGGTTCTCCTTCTGATTCTTCGGCTTCTTCTGTTTCTTCTGCTTCTGCTTCTCCTGCTACTGCTTCTTCTGCTTCTCTTTCTGCTTCTCCTTCTGCTTCTGCTTCTCCTTCTGCTCCTTCTCCTTCTTCTGTTTCTTCTTCTTCTGCTTCTCCCGCTTCTGCTTCTTCTGCTTCTCCTGCTTGTCCTTCTCCTTCTGCTTCTCCTTCTCCTTCTTCTGCTTCTGCTTCTTCTGATTCTCCAACTTCTCCTTCTTCTTCTCCTTCTATTTCTGCTTCTCTTTCTGCTTCTGCATCTCCTTCTGCTTCACCTTCTGCTACTCCTTCTCCTTCTTCTGTTTCTCCCTCTGCTTCTGCTTCTTATGCTTCTTCTTTTTCTTCTGGTTCTGCTTCTCCTGCTTCTGCTTCTTATGCTTCTACTGCTTCATCTTCTGCTTCTTCTGCTTCTACTTCTCTTTCTGCTTCTGCTTCTCCTGCTTGTTTTTCTGCTTCTTCTGCTGCTTTTTCTACTTCTCCTTCTGCTTCTCTTTTTGCTTCTCCTTCTGCTTCTGCTTCTTCTGTTTCTATTGCCTGAATTTCTGGTTCTACTTCTTCTGCTGCTTCTCCTTCTGCTTCTGCTTCTCCTTCTGCTTCGGTTTCTGCTTCTTCTCTTTCGGCTTCTCCTGCTTCTGCTTCTTGTCCTCCTCCTGCTTCTCTTTCTGCTTCTCATTCTGCTTCTGCTTCTCCTTCTGCTTCTGCTTCTCCTTCTGCTTCTGCTTCTCCTCCTTCTCCTTCTCCTACTTCTGCTTCTCCTTCAGCTTCTGCTTCTTCTGCTTCTCCTGCTTCTCCTTCTGCATGTCCTTCTGCTTGTGCTTGTCCTTATGCTTCTTCTTCTGCCTCTGCTTCTCCTTCTCCTTCTTTGGCTTCTCCTTTTGCTTCTGCTTCTTCTGCTTTTCCTGCTTCTCCTTCTGCTTCTTCTGCTTCTCCTGCTTCTCCTTCTCAATCTTCTTCTGCTTCTGCTTATCCTTCTCCTTCTTCTGCTTCTCCTTCTGATTCTCCTTCTGCTTCTTCTTCTTCTGCTTTACCTGCTTCTCTTTCTGCTTCTCCTTCTGCTTCTCCTGTTTCTCCTTCTCCTTCTTGTTCTTCTGCTTTTCCTTCTGCTTTTCCTCCTGCTTCTGCTACAACTGCTACTGCTTCTACTTTTTCTGTTTCTTCTGCTTCTCCTTCTGCTTTTGATTCTCTTTCTGCTTCTGCTTCTCCTTCTGCTTCTCATTCTGCTTCTCCAGATTCTGATTCTTCTGCTTCTCCTGCTTCTCCTTCTGCTTCAGGTTCTGCTTCTGCTTCTTCGGATTCTTATGCTTCTGCTTCTCCTGCTTCTGCTTCTTCTGCTTCCCCTCCTTCTCTTTCTGCTTCTCCTTCTGCTTCTGCTTCTTGTCCTTCTCCTGTTTCTTCTGCTTGTTCTTCTCCTGTTTCTGCATTTCCTGCTTCTACTTCTGCTGCTCTTTCTGTTTCTCCTGCTGCTTTTCCTTCTACTGCTCCTTCTTCTGCTTCTCTTTCTGCTTCTACTCCTGTTTCTCCTTCTCCTTCTCCTTCTAGTTCTTCTGCTTTTCCTTCTGCTTCTCCTTCTGCTTCTGAATCTTCTGCTTCTTCTGCTACTGCCTCTGCTTCTTCTGTTTCTTCTGCTTCTCCATCTACTTTTGCTTCTCTTTCTGCTTCTGCTTCTCCTTGTGGTTCTCCTTCTTCTTCTCCAGATTCTGCTTCTTCTGCTTCTCTTTCTGCTTTAGGTTCTGCTTTTGCTTCTTCGGCTTCTTCTGCTTCTTTTTCTGCTTCTCCTTCTGTTTCTGCTTCTCTTTCTGCTTCTGCTTCTTATCCTTCTTCTATTTCTTCTGATTCTGCTTCTTCTGCTTCTGCTTCTCCTGCTTCTCCTTCTGTTTCTCTTTATGCTTCTCCTTCTGCTTCTCCTTCTTCTGCTTCTACTACTGCTTCTGCTTCTCCTTCTGCTTCTGCATCTTCTGCTTCTTCCGCTACTGCCTCTGCTTCTTCTGTTTCTTCTGCTTCTCCTTATGCTTTTGCTTCTCTTTCTGCTTCTGCTTCTCCTTCTGCTTCTCCAGATTCTGTTTCTTCTGCTTCTCCTGTATCTCCTTATACTTCAGGTTCTGCTTCTGCTTCTTCGGCTTCTTCTGCTTCTGCTTCTCCTGCTGCTGCTTCTTCTTCTGCTCCTGCTTCTATTTCTGCTTTTCCTTCTGTTTCTGCTTCTCTTTCTGCTTCTGCTTCTTCTCCTTCTTATGTTTCTTCTGCTTCTGCTTCTCCTGCTTCTGCTTCTCCTGCTTCTCGTTGTGCTTCTCTTTCTGCTTCTCTTTCTGCTTGTCCTTCTCTTTCTTCTGCTTCTCCTTCTGCTTCGGCTTCTGCTTCTGCTTCAATTTCTCCTTCTGCTTCTCATTCTGCTTCTGCGTCTTCTGTTTCTTCTGCTTCTCTTGCTTCTGCTTCTCCTGCTTCTCCTACTTCTCGTGCTGCTTCTCCTTCTGCGTCTCTTTCTGCTTCTGCTTATCCTTTTGCTTCTCCTACTCCTAATCCTTCTCTTTCGCCTTCTCCTTCTTGTTCTTCTGCTTGTCCTGGTGCTTCTGCTTCTGCTTATTCTACTATTTCTGTTTCTTCTGCTTCTGCTTTAGATTGTGCTTCTTCTGTTTCTCCTTCTGCTTCAGATTCTGCTTCTGCTTCTTCGGCTTCTCCTGTTTCTTCTGCTTCTGCTTCTCCTGCTTCTTCTGCTTCTCCTGCTTCTCTTTCTGCTTCTCCTTCTGCTTCTCCTTCTGCTTCTGCTTCTGCTCTTCTCCTTCTTCTGTTTCTTTTGCTTCTGTTCCTTCTGCTTCTTCTTCTTCTTCTGTTTCTTCTGACTCTACTTCTGCTTCTCCTTCTTCTCCTTCTCTTTCTGCTTCTTCTGATTCTCCTGCTTCTCCTTCTTGTTCTCCTTCTGTTTCTGCTTCTCTTTCTGCTTCTGCTTCTCCTTCTGCTGCTCCTCCTCCTTCTCC
>NW_012292720.1:0-3103 GCF_000151885.1 Dipodomys ordii | reverse complement strand
CTGCTTCTTCTGTTTCTTCTGCTTCTCCTTCTGCTTTTGCTTCTCTTTCTGCTTCTGCTTCTCCTTCTGCTTCTCCAGATTCTGCTTCTTCTGCTTCTCCTGCTTCTCCTTCTGCTTCTGCTTCTTCTGCTTCTCCTGCTTCTCCTTCAGCATCTTCTTCTGCTTCTGTTTCTCCTTCTCCTTCTTCTGCTTCTCCTTCTGCTTCTTCTTCTTCTGCTTTACCTGCTTCTCTTTCTGCTTCTCCTTCTACTTCTCCTTCTGTTTCTCCTTCTCCTTCCTGTTTTTCTGCTTTTCCTTCTGCTTCTGCTACACCTGCTGCTCCTTCTACTTCTTCTGTTTCTTCTGCTTCTCATTCTGCTTTTGATTCTCTTTCTGCTTCTGCTTCTCCTTCTGCTTCTCCTTCTGCTTCTCCAGATTCTGCTTCTTCTGCTTCTCCTGCTTCTCCTTCTGCTTCAGGTTCTCCTTCTGCTTCTTCGCATTCTTATGCTTCTGCTTCTCCTGCTTCTGCTTCTTCTGCTTTCCCTCCTTCTCTTCCTGCTTCTCCTCCTGTTTCTGCTTCTCCTTCTGCTTCTGCTTCTTGTCCTTCTCCTGTTTCTTCTGCTTCTGCTTCTCCTGTTTCTGCATCTCCTGCTTCTCCTTCTGCTTCTCTTTCTGCTTCTCCTGCTGCTTTTCCTTCTCCTGCTTCTTCTTCTGCTTCTCTTTCTGCTTCTCCTTCTGTTTCTCCTTCTCCTTCTCCTTCTCGTTCTTCTGCTTTTCCTTCTGCTTCTCCTTCTGCTTCTACATCTTCTGCTACTGCCTCTGCTTCTTCTGTTTCTTCTGCTTCTCCTTATGCTTCTCCTTCTGCTTTTCCTTCTCTTTCTGCTTCTGCTTCTCCTTCTGCTTCTCCAGATTCTGCTTCTTCTGCTTCTCCTGTATCTCCTTATGCTTCAGGTTCTGCTGCTGTTTCTTCGGCTTCTTCTGCTTCTGCTTCTCCTGCTGCTGCTTCTTTTGCTGCTCCTGCTTCTATTTCTGCTTTTCCTTCTGTTTCTGCTTCTCCTTCTGCTTCTGCTTCTTCTCCTTCTTATGTTTCTTCTGCTTCTTCTTCTCCTGCTTCTGCTTCTCCTGCTTCTCGTTGTGCTTCTCGTTGTGCTTCTTTTTCTGCTTCTCTTTCTGCTTCTCCTTCTACTTCTCCTTCTGCTTCTCCTTCTGCTTCTCCTTCTCCTTCTGCTTCAATTTCTCCTTCTGCTTCTCATTCTGCTTCTGCGTCTTCTGTTTCTTCTGCTTCTCTTGCTTCTGCTTCTCCTGCTTCTCCTACTTCTCGTGCTGCTTCTCCTTCTGCGTCTCTTTCTGCTTCTGCTTATCCTTTTGCTTCTCCTACTTCTAATCCTTCTCTTTCGCCTTCTCCTTCTTGTTCTTCTGCTTGTCCTGGTGCTTCTGCTACTGCTTATTCTACTATTTCTGTTTCTTCTGCTTCTGCTTCAGATTGTGCTTCTTCTGTTTCTCCTTCTGCTTCAGATTCTGCTTCTGCTTCTTCGGCTTCTCCTGTTTCTTCTGCTTCTGCTTCTCCTGCTTCTTCTGCTTCTCCTGCTTCTCTTTCTGCTTCTCCTTCTGCTTCTGCTTCTCCTTCTGCTTCTGCTTCTGCTCTTCTCCTTCTTCTGTTTCTTTTGCTTCTGTTTCTTCTTCTTCTTCTTCTTCTTCTTCTTCTTCTTCTGTTTCTTCTGATTCTACTTCTGCTTCTCCTTCTCTTTCTGCTTCTTCTGATTGTCCTGCTTCTCTTTCTTGTTCTCCTTCTGTTTCTGCTTCTCTTTCTGCTTCTGCTTCTCCTTCTGCTGCTCCTTCTCCTTCTTCTGCTTCTCTCACTGCTTCTGCTTCTGCTTCTTTTGCTTATTCTTTTTCTTCTGCTTCAGCTTCTCCTGCTTCTGCTTCTTCTGCTTCTACTGCTTCTCCTTATACTTCTCCTTATGCTTCTCCGTATGCTGCTGCTTCTTCTTCTTCTTCTTCGTCTTCTTCTTCTTCTCTTTCTTCTGCTTCTGCTTTTCCTGCTTCTTCTGCTTCTACTGCTTCTCTTTCTGCTTCTTGTCCTTCTCCTGTTTCTTCTCCTTCTGCTTCTCCTGCTTCTGCTTCTTCTGCTTTTCCTGCTTCTCTTTCTGCTTCTCCTTCTGCTTCTGCTCCTTCTCCTTCTTCTGTTTCTTCTTCTTCTGCTTCTCCCGCTTGTGCTTCTTCTGCTTCTCCTGCTTCTTGTTCTGCTTCTCTTCGTCGGCTTCTCTTTCTATTTCTGCTTCTGCTTCTTCTGATTCTGATTCTTCTCCTTCTTCTTCTCCTTCTGCTTCTGCGTCTTCTGCATTTCCTGCTTCTCCTTCTGCATCTCCTTCTGCTTGTGCTTTTCCTTCTGCTTCTTCTTCTGCTCCGGCTTCTCCTTCTCCTTCTTCTGCTTCTCCGTCTGCTTCTGTTTCTTCTGCTTTTCCTGCTTCTCCTTCTGCTTTTCCTTCTATTTCTCCTCGTTCTTCTGCTATTCCTTCTGCTTCTCTTTCTGGTTCTGCATCTTCAGCTTCTTCTGCTACTGATTCTGCTTCTTCTGTTTCTTCTGCTTCTCCTTCTGCTTTTGCTTCTCTTTCTGCTTCTGCTTCTCCTTCTGGTTCTCCTTGTTCTTCTCCAGATTCTGCTTCTTCTGCTTCTCCTTCTGCTTTAGGTTCTGCTTTTTCTTCTTCGGCTTCTTCTGCTTCTATTTCTGCTTCTCCTTCTGTTTCTGCTTCTCTTTCTGCTTCTGCTTCTTCTCCTTCTTCTATTTCTTCTGATTCTGCTTCTCCTGCTTCTGCTTCTCCTTCTGTTTCTCTTTATGCTTCTCCTTCTGCTTCTCCTTCTTCTGCTTCTACTACTGCTTCTGCTTCTCCTTCTGCATCTTCTTCTGTTTCAATTTCTCCTTCTTCTGCTTTTCATTCTGCTTCTGCTTCTCCTGCTTCTGCTTCTTCTGCTTCTCCTTCTCATTCTCCTTCTCTTTCTGTGCTTATCCTTCTGTTTCTCCTACTCCTAATCCTTCTCTTTCTCCTTCTCCTTCTTCTTCTTCTTCTGCTTCTCCTGCTGATTCTTCTTCTGCTTCTTCTGCTTTTTCCTGATTCTTCTTCTT
>NW_012292719.1:0-5050 GCF_000151885.1 Dipodomys ordii | reverse complement strand
GAGACGGAGAAGCAGAAGGAGAAGGAGGAGAAGCAGAAGAAGAAGAAGCAGGAGAAGCAGAAGCAGAAGAAACAGAAGAAGGAGAAGAGCAGAAGCAGAAGCAGACGGAGAAGCAGAAGCAAAAGGAGAAGCAGAAGAAGCAGAAGCTGAAGCAGAAGAAGAAGAAACAGAAACAGAAGAAGCAGAAGAAGAAGCAGCAGAAGAAGCAGAAGAAGAAGAAGAAGAAGGAGAAGGAGAAAGAGAAGGATTAGGAGTAGGAGAAACCGAAGGATAAGCAGAAGCAGAAATAGAAGGTGAATGAGAAGGAGAAGCAGGAGAAGCAGAAGAAGCAGAAGCAGGAGAAGCAGAAGCAGAATGAAAAGCAGAAGAAGGAGAAATTGAAACAGAAGAAGATGCAGAAGGAGAAGCATAAAGAGAAACAGAAGGAGAAGCAGGAGAAGCAGAAGCAGGAGAAGCAGAATCAGAAGAAATAGAAGAAGGAGAAGAAGCAGAAGTTGAAAGACAAGCAGAAACAGAAGGAGAAACAGAAATAGAAGCAGAAGAAGCCGAAGAAGCAAAAGCAGAACCTAAAGCAGAAGGAGAAGCAGGAGAAGCAGAAGAAGCAGAATCTGGAGAAGAAGAAGGAGAACCAGAAGGAGAAGCAGAAGCAGAAAGAGAAGCAAAAGCAGAAGGAGAAGCAGAAGGAGAAGCAGAAGAAACAGAAGAAGCAGAATCAGAAGCAGAAGAAGCTGAAGATGCAGAAGCAGAAAGAGAAGCAGAAGGATTAGCAGAAGAACGAGAAGGAGAAATAGAAGGAGAAGCAGAAGGAGAAGCAGGAAGAGCAGAGGAAACAGAAGCAGACAGAGAAGCAGAAGAAGGAGAAGGAGAAGCCGGAGCAGAAGAAGAAGCAGAAGGAAAAGCACAAGCAGAAGGAGATGCAGAAGGAGAAGCAGGAAATGCAGAAGACGCAGAAGCAGAAGGAGAAGAAGAAGGAGAAGAATCAGAATCAGAAGAAGCAGAAGCAGAAATAGAAAGAGAAGCCGACGAAGAGAAGCAGAACGAGAAGCAGGAGAAGCAGAAGAAGCACAAGCGGGAGAAGCAGAAGAAGAAGAAACAGAAGAAGAAGGAGCAGAAGCAGAAGGAGAAGCAGAAGGAGAAGCAGAAAGAGAAGCAGGAAAAGCAGAAGAAGCAGAAGCAGGAGAAGCAGAAGGAGAAGAAACAGGAGAAGGACAAGAAGCAGAAAGCGAAGCAGTAGAAGCAGAAGAAGCAGGAAAAGCAGAAGCAGAAGAAAGATAAGAAGAAGAAGACGAAGAAGAAGAAGAAGAAGAAGAAGAAGAAGAAGAAGAAGAAGAAGAAGAAGAAGCATAAGGAGATGCATAAGGAGAAGCATAAGGAGAAGTATAAGGAGAAGCAGTAGAAGCAGAAGAAGCAGAAGCAGGAGAAGCTGAAGCAGAAGAAAAAGAATAAGCAAAAGAAGCAGAAGCAGAAGCAGTGAGAGAAGCAGAAGAAGGAGAAAGAGAAGGAGAAGCAGAATCAGAAAGAGAAGCAGAAACAGAAGGAGAACAAGAAGGAGAAGCAAGAGAACCAGAAGAAGCAGAAAGAGAAGGAGAAGAAGGAGAAGCAGAAGTAGAATCAGAAGAAACAGAAGAAGAAGAAACAGAAGCAAAAGAAACAGAAGAAAGAGAAGAGCAGAAACAGAAGCAGAAGGAGAAGAAGAAGCAGAAGGAGAAGCAGAAAGAGAAGCAGGAGAAGCAGAACAAGCAGGAGAAGCAGAAGCAGAAGAAACAGGAGAAGCCGAAGAAGCAGAAGCAGAATCTGAAGCAGAAGGAGAAACAGAAGAAGCACAATCTGAAGCAGAAGCAGAAGAAACAGAAATAGTAGAATAAGCAGAAGCAGAAGCTCCAAGACAAGCAGAGGAACAAGAAGGAGAAGGCGAAAGAGAAGGATTAGGAGTAGGAGAAGCAAAAGGATAAGCAGAAGCAGAAAGAGACGCAGAAGGAGAAGGAGCACGAGAAGTAGGAGAAGCAGGAGAAGCAGAAGCAAGAGAAGCAGAAGAAACAGAAGACGCAGAAGCAGAATGAGAAGCAGAAGGAGAAATTGAAGCAGAAGGAGAAACAGAAGCAGAAGGAGAAGCAGAAGAAAGAGAAGGAGAAGGAGAAGCAGAAAGAGAAGGACAACGAGAAGCACAACGAGAAGCAGGAGAAGCAGAAGCAGGAGAAGCAGAAGCAGAAGAAACATGAGAAGGAGAAGAAGCAGAAGCAGATGGAGAAGCAGAAACAGAAGGAAAAGCAGAAATAGAAGCAGGAGCAGCAGAAGAAGCAGCAGCAGGAGAAGCAGAAGCAGAAGAAGCCGAAGAAGCAGAAGCAGAACCTGAAGCATAAGGAGATTCAGGAGAAGCAGAAGAAGCAGAATCTGGGGAAGCAGAAGGAGAAGCAGAAGCAGAAAGAGAAGCAAAAGCAGAAGGAGAAGCAGAAGCAGAAGAAGCAGAAGATGCAGAAGCAGAAGGAGAAGCAGAAGCAGTAGTAGAAGCAGAAGAAGGAGAAGCAGAAGGAGAAGCATAAAGAGAAACAGAAGGAGAAGCAGGAGAAGCAGAAGCAGGAGAAGCAGAATCAGAAGAAAAAAAGAAGGAGAAGAAGCAGAAGCAGAAAGAGAAGCAGAAACAGAAGGAGAAGCAGAAAAAGAAGCAGAAGAAGCCGAAGAAGCAAAAGCAGAACCTAAAGCAGAAGGAGAAGCAGGAGAAGCAGAAGAAGCAGAATCTGGAGAAGAAGAAGGAGAACCAGAAGGAGAAGCAGAAGCAGAAAGAGAAGCAAAAGCAGAAGGAGAAGCAGAAGAAACAGAAGAAGCAGAATCAGTAGCAGAAGAAGCTGAAGATGCAGAAGCAGAAAGAGAAGCAGAAGGAATAGCAGAAGAACGAGAAGGAGAAATAGAAGGAGAAGCAGAAGGAGAAGCAGGAAAAGCACAAGAAACAGAAGCAGACGGAGAAGCAGAAGAAGGAGAAGGAGAAGCCGGAGCAGAAGAAGAAGCAGAAGGAAAAGCACAAGCAGAAGGAGATGCAGAAGGAGAAGCAGGAAATGCAGAAGACGCAGAAGCAGAAGGAGAAGAAGAAGGAGAAGAATCAGAATCAGAAGAAGCAGAAGCAGAAATAGAAAGAGAAGCCGACGAAGAGAAGCTGAACGAGAAGCAGGAGAAGCAGAAGAAGCACAAGCGGGAGAAGCAGAAGAAGAAGAAACAGAAGAAGGAGAAGGAGCAGAACCAGAAGGAGAAGCAGAAGGAGAAGCAGAAAGAGAAGCAGGAAAAGCAGAAGAAGCAGAAGCAGGAGAAGCAGAAGGAGAAGAAACAGGAGAAGGACAAGAAGCAGAAAGAGAAGCAGTAGAAGCAGAAGAAGCAGGAAAAGCAGAAGCAGAAGAAAGAGAAGAAGAAAAGACGAAGAAGAAGAAGAAGCAGCAGCAGCATAAGGAGAAGCATAAGGAGAAGTATAAGGAGAAGCAGTAGAAGCAGAAGAAGCAGAAGCAGGAGAAGCTGAAGCAGAAGAAAAAGAATAAGGAAAAGAAGCAGAAGCAGAAGCAGTGAGAGAAGCAGAAGAAGGAGAAGGAAAAGGAGCAGCAGAAGGAGAAGCAGAAGCAGAAAGAGAAGCAGAAACAGAAGGAGAACAAGAAGGAGAAGCAGGAGAATCAGAAGAAGCAGAAAGAGAAGGAGAAGAAGGAGAAGCAGAAGTAGAATCAGAAGAAACAGAAGAAGAAGCAGAAGAAACAGAAGCAAAAGAAACAGAAGAAGGAGAAGAGCAGAAACAGAAGCAGAAGGAGAAGCAGAAGCAGAAGGAGAAGCAGAAAGAGAAGCAGGAGAAGCAGAAGAACCAGGAGAAGCAGAAGCAGAAGAAACAGGAGAAGCCGAAGAAGCAGAAGCAGAATCTGAATCAGAAGGAGAAACAGAAGAAGCACAATCTGAAGCAGAAGCAGAAGAAACAGAAATAGTAGAATAAGCAGAAGCAGAAGCAGAAGCACCAGGACAAGCAGAAGAACAAGAAGGAGAAGGCGAAAGAGAAGGATTAGGAGTAGGAGAAGCAAAAGGATAAGCAGAAGCAGAAAGAGACGCAGAAGGAGATGCAGCACGAGAAGTAGGAGAAGCAGGAGAAGCAGAATCAAGAGAAGCAGAAGAAACAGAAGACGAAGAAGCAGAATGAGAAGCAGAAGGAGAAATTGAAGCAGAAGGAGAAGGATAAGCAGAAGGAGAAGCAGAAGAAGGAGAAGGAGAAGGAGAAGCAGAAAGAGAAGCAGAAAGAGAAGCAGAAAGAGAAGCACAACGAGAAGCAGGAGAAGCAGAAGCAGGAGAAGCAGAAGAAGAAGAAACATAAGAAGGAGAAGAAGCAGAAGCAGAAGGAGAAGCAGAAACAGAAGGAAGAGCAGAAAAAGAAGCAGGAGCAGCAGAAGAAGCAGCAGCAGGAGAAGCAGAAGCAGAAGAAGCCGAAGAAACAGCAGCAGAACCTGAAGCATAAGGAGATACAGGAGAAGCAGAAGAAGCAGAATCTGGAGAAGCAGAAGGACAAGCAGAAGCAGAAAGTGAAGCAAAAGCAGAAGGAGAAGCATAAGGAGAAGCAGAAGAAACAGAAGAAGCAGAGGCAGTAGCAGAAGATGTAGAAGCAGAAGGAGAAGCAGAAAGAAAAGCAGAAGAACGAGAAGGAGAAGGAGAAGGAGAAACAGAAGGAGAAGCAGAAAGAGAAGAAGAAGAAGGAGCAGGAGAAGGAAAAGCAGCAGGAGAAGCAGAAGGAGAAGCAGGAGATGCAGAAACAGGAGAAGCAGAAGCAGAAGAAACAGGAGAAGGACAAGAAGCAGAAGCAGAAGGAGATGCAGAAACAGAAGGAGAAGCAGAAGGAGAAGGAGGGAAAGCAGAGAAGCAGAAGTAGGAGAAGCAGAAGCATAAGAATGCGAAGAAGCAGAAGGAGAACCTGAAGCAGAAGGAGAAGCAGGAGAAGCAGAGAAGCAGAATCTGGAGAAGCAGAAGGAGAAGCAGAGGAGAAGCAGATGCAGAAAGAGATCAAAGCAGACGGAGAAGCAGACGAAACAGAAGAAGTAGA
>NW_012292718.1:0-2333 GCF_000151885.1 Dipodomys ordii | reverse complement strand
AAGCATTAAAGAGAAGTTTTTTAAGCAGAAGAAGCAGGAAAAGCAGAAGCAGAAGATTGAGAAGAAGAAGAAGAAGAAGAAGAAGAAGAAGAAGAAGAAGAAGAAGAAGAAGAAGACGAAGAAGATGAAGAAGAAGATGAACAAGAACAAGAAGAACAAGAAGAAGAATAACAAGAGGAAGAAGAACAAGAAGAAGAAGAACAAGAAGAAGAAGAAGAAGAACAAGAAGCATAAGGAGAAGCATAAGGAGGAGCATAAGGAGAAGCAGTAGAAGCAGAAGAAGCAGAAGCAGGAGAAGCAGAAGCAGAAGAAAAAGAATAAGCAAAAGAAGCAGAAAAAGAAGCAGAAGCAGAAGCAGTGAGAGAAGCAGAAGAAGGAGAAGGAAAAGGAGTAGCAGAAAGGAGAAGCAGAAGCAGAAAGAGAAGCAGATACAGAAAGGAGAACAAAAAAGGAGAAAGCAGGAGAATCAGAAGAAGCAGAAAGAGAAGGAGAAGAAGGAGAAGCAGAAGTAGAATCAGAAGAAACAGAAGAAGAAGAAGAAGAAACAGAAGCAAAAGAAACAGAAGTAGGAGAAGAGCAGAAGCAGAAGCAGAAGGAGAAGCAGAAGCAGAAGGACAAGCAGAAAGAGAAGCAGGAGAAGCAGAAGAAGCAAGAGAAGCAGAAGCAGAAGAAACAGGAGAAGCCGAAGAAGGAGAAACAGAATCTGAAGCAGAAGGAGAAACAGAAGAAGCACAATCTGAAGCAGAAGCAGAAGAAACAGAAATAGTAGAATAAGCAGAAGCAGAAGCAGAAGCACCAGGACAAGCAGAAGAACAAGAAGGAGAAGGCGAAAGAGAAGGATTAGGAGTAGGAGAAGCAAAAGGATAAGCAGAAGCAGAAAGAGACGCAGAAGGAGAAGCAGCACGAGAAGTAGGAGAAGCAGGAGAAGCAGAAGCAATAGAAGCAGAAGAAACAGAAGACGCAGAAGCAGAATGAGAAGCAGAAGGAGAAATTGAAGCAGAAGGAGAAGCAGAAGGAGAAGCAGAAGAAAGAGAAGGAGAAGCAGAAAGAGAAGCAGAAAGAAAAGCAGAAAGAGAAGCACAACGAGAAGCAGGAGAAGCAGAAGCAGGAGAAGCAGAAGCAGAAGAAACATAAGAAGGAGAAGAAGCAGAAGCAGAAGGAGAAGCAGAAACAGAAGGAAAAGCAGAAAGAGAAGCAGGAGCAGCAGAAGAAGCAGCAGCAGGAGAAGCAGAAGCAGAAGAAGCCGAAGAAACAGAAGCAGAACCTGAAGCATAAGGAGATACAGGAGAAGCAGAAGAAGCAGAATCTGGAGAAGCAGAAAGAGAAGCAGAAGCAGAAAGAGAAGCAAAAGCAGAAGGAGAAGCATAAGGAGAAGCAGAAGAAACAGAAGAAGCAGAGGCAGTAGCAGAAGATGTAGAAGCAGAAGGAGAAGCAGAAGGAAAAGCAGAAGAACGAGAAGGAGAAGGAGAAACAGAAGGAGAAGCAGAAAGAGAAGCAGAAGAAGGAGCAGGAGAAGGAAAAGCAGCAGGAGAAGCAGAAAGAGAAGCAGAAGGAAAAGCAGGAGATGCAGAAACAGGAGAAGAAGAAGCAGAAGAAACAGGAGAAGGACAAGAAGCAGAAGCAGAAGGAGAAGCAGAAACAGAAGGAGAAGCAGAAAGAGAAGGAGGGAAAGCAGAAGAAGCAGAAGCAGGAGAAGCAGAAGCATAAGAATGCGAAGAAGCAGAAGCAGAACCTGAAGCAGAAGGAGAAGCAGGAGAAGCAGAAGAAGCTGAATCTGGAGAAGCAGAAGGAGAAGCAGAAGCAGAAAGAGAAACAAAAGCAGAAGGAGAAGCAGAAGAAACAGAAGAAGTAGAAGCAGTAGCAGGTGTAGCAGAAGCAGAAGGAAAAGCAGAAAAACAGGAAGGAGAAGGAGAAACTGAAGGAGAAGTAGAAGGAGAAGCAGAAAGAGAAGCAGGTAAAGCAGAAGAAGAAGAAGCAGAAGGAGAATCAGAAGGAGAAGCAGAGGAAGGAGAAGGAGAAACAGAAGCAGAAGAAGATGCAGAAGGAGAAGCAGGAGAATCAGAAGAAGCAGAAGCAGAAGGAGAAGCAGGAGAAGCAGAAGAAGCAGAATCTGGAGAAGCAGAAGGAGAAGCAGAAGCAGAAAGAGAAGCAAAAGCAGAAGGAGAAGCAGAAGAAACAGAAGAAGCAGAGGCAGTAGCAGAAGAAGCAGAAGATTCAGAAGCAGTAGGAAAAGCAGAAGAACTAGAAGGAGAAGGAGAAGGAGAAACAGGAGTAGAAGCAGAAAGAGAAGCAGAAGAAGGAGCAGTAGAAGGAAAAGCAGCAGGAGAAACAGA
>NW_012292717.1:0-7383 GCF_000151885.1 Dipodomys ordii | reverse complement strand
GACGAGACGAAGAAGAAGAAGAAGAAGAAGAAGAAGAAGAATGAAGAAGAAGAAGAAGAAGAAGAAGAAGAAGAAGAAGAAGAAGAAGAAGAAGAAGAAGAAGAAGAAGAAGAAGAAGAAGGAGAAGCAGAAGGAGAAGCAGAAGGAGAAGCAGAAGAAGCAGAAGCAGGAGAAGGAGAAGGAGAAGATAAAGAATAAGCAAAAGAAGCAGAAGCAGAAGCAGTGGGGGAAGCAGAAGAAGGAGAAGGAGAAGGAGCAGCAGAAGGAGAAGCAGAAGTAGAAATAGAATCAGAAACAGAAGTAGAACAAGAAGGAGAACAGGAGAATCAGAAGAAGCAGAAGTAGAAGCAGAAAGAGAAGGAGAAGAAGGAGAAGCAGAAGTAGAATCAGAAGAAACACAAGAAGAAGAAGCAGAAGAAACAGAAGCAAAAGAAACAGAAGAAGGAGAAGAGCAGAAGCAGAAGCAGAAGGAGAAGCAGAAGCAGAAGGAGAAGCAGATAGAGAAGCAGGAGAAGCAGAATAAGTAGGAGAAGCAGAAGCAGAAGAAACAGGAGAAGCCGAAGAAGCAGAAGCAGAATCTGAAGCAGAAGGAGAAACAGAAGAAGCACAATCTGAAGCAGAAGCAGAAGAAACAGAAATAGTAGAATAAGCAGAAGCAGAAGCACCAGGAGAAGCAGAAGAAGAAGAAGGAGAAGGCGAAAAAGAAGGATTAGGAGTAGGAGAAGCAAAAGGATAAGCAGAAGCACAAAGAGACGCAGAAGGAGAAGCAGCACGAGCAGAAGGAGAAGCAGAAGAAACAGAAGACGCATAAGCAGAATGAGAACAGAAGGAGAAATTGAAGCAGAAGCAGAAGGAGAAGCAGAAGCAGAAGCAGAAGGAGAAGCAGAAGAAGGAGAAGGAGAAGCAGAAAAAGAAGCAGAACGAGAAGCAGGAGAAGCAAAAACAGAAAAAAACAGAAGAAGGAGAAGAAGCAGAAGCAGAAGGAGAAGCAGAAACAGAAGGAAAAGCAGAAAGAGAAGCAGGAGAAGCAGAAGAAGCAGCAGCAGGAGAAACAGAAGCAGAAGAAGCCGAAGAAGCAGAAGCAGAACCTGAAGCAGAAGGAGAAGCAGTAGAAGCAGAAGAAGCAGAAGAAGGAGAAGCAGAAGGAGAAGCAGTAGATGCAGGAGAAGCAGAAGAAATAGAATAAGCAAAAGAAGCAGAAGCAGAAGCAGTGGGAGAAGCTGAAGAAGGAGAAGGAGAAGGAGCAGCAGAAGGAGAAGCAGAAGCAGAAAGAGAAGCAGAAACAGAAGGAGAACAAAAGGAGAAGCAGGAGAATCAGAAGAAGCAGAAGTAGAAACTGAAAGAGAAGTAGAAGAAGGAGAAGCAGAAGTAGAATCAGAAGAAACAGAAGAAGAAGAAGAAAGAGAAGCAAAAGAAACAGAAGAAGGAGAAGAGCAGAAGCAGAAGCAGAAGGAAAAGCAGTAGGAGAAGGAGAAGCAGAAAGGGAAGCAGGAGAAGCTGAAGAAGCAGGGGAAGAAGAAGCAGAAGAAACAGGAGAAGCCGAAGAAGCAGAAGCAGAATCTGAAGCAGAAGGAGAAACAGAAGAAGCACAATGTGAAGCAGAAGCAGAAGAAACAGAAATAGTAGAATAAGCAGAAGCAGAAGCACCAGGAGAAGCAGAAGAAGAAGAAGGAGGAGGTGAAAGAGAAGGATTAGGAGTAGGAGAAGCAAAAGGATAAGCAGAACCAGAAAGAGACGCAGAAGGAGAAACAGCACGAGAAGTAGGAGTAGCAGGAGAAGAAGAAGCAGGAGAAGCAGAAGAAACAGAAGGCGCAGAAGCAGAATGAGAAGCAGAAGGAGAAATTGAAGCAGAAGCAGAAGCAGAAGGAGAAGCAGAAGCAGAAGAAGAAGCAGAAGAAGGAGAAGGACAAGGAGAAGGAGAAAGAGAAGCAGAAAGAGAAGCAGAACGAGAAGCAGGAGAAGCAGAAGCTGGAGAAGCCGAAGCAGAAGAAACAGAAGAAGGGGAAGAAGCAGAAGCAGAAGGAGAAGCAGAAACAGAAGGAAAAGCAGAAAGAGAAGCAGGAGAAGCAGAAGAAGCAGCAGCAGGAGAAGCAGAAGCAGAAGAAGCCGAAAAAGCAAAAGCAGAACCTGAAGCAGAAGGAGAAGCAGGAGAAGCAGAAGAAGCAGAATCTGGAGAAGCAGAAGGAGAAGCAGAAGCAGAAAGAGAAGCAAAAGCAGAAGGAGAAGCAGAAGAAACAGAAGAAGCAGAGGCAGTATCAGAAGAAGCAGAAGATTCAGAAGCAGAAGGAGAAGCAGAAGGAAAAGCAGAAGAACTAGAAGGAGAAGGAAAAGGAGAAACAGGAGTAGAAGCAGAAAGAGAAGCAGAAGAAGGAGCAGTAGAAGGAAAAGCGGCAGGAGAAACCGAAAGAGCAGCAGAAGGAGAAGCAGGAAATGCAGAAACAGGAGAAGAACAAGCAGAAGAAACAGGAGAAGGACAAGAAGCAGAAGCAGAAGTAGAAGCAGAAAGAGAAGGAGGGGAAGCAGAAGAAGCAGAAGCAGGAGAAGCAGAAGCATAAGAATCCGAAGAAGCAGAAGCAGAACCTGAAGCAGAAGGAGAAGCAGGAGAAGCAGAAGAATCAGAATCTGGAGAAGCAGAATGAGAAGCAGAAGGAGAAGCAGAAGCAGAAAGAGAATCAAAAGCAGAAGGAGAAGCAGAAGAAACAGAAGAAGTAGAAGCAGTAGCAGTTGTAGCAGAAGCAGTAGGACAAGCAGAAGAACAAGAAGGAGAAACAGGAGAAGCAGAAGGAGAAGCAGAAAGAGAAGCAGGTAAAGCAGAAGAAGAAGAAGCAGAAGGAGAATCAGAAGGAGAAGCAGAAGAAGGAGAAGGAGAAGCAGAAGCAGAAGAAGATGCAGAAGGAGAAGCAGAAGAAGCAGAAGCAGAAGGAGAAGCAGGAAAAGCAGAAGAAGCAGAAGCAAAAGGTGAAGCAAAAGAAGGAGAAGGAGAAGCAGAGGCAGAAGAAGAAGCATAAGGACAAGCACAAGCAGAAGGAGATGCAGAAGGAGAAGCAGGAGAAGCAGAAGAAGCAGAAGATGAAGGAGAAGCAGAAGTAGGAGAAGGAGAAGGAGGAGAAGCAGAAGCAGAAGGAGAAGGAGGAGAAGCAGAAGCAGAATGAGAAGCAGAAAGAGAAGCAGGAGGAGGACAAGAAGCAGAACCAGGAGAAGCAGAAGCAGAAGGAGAAGCAGCAGAAGAAGTAGAACCAGAAATTCAGGCAGCAGAAACAGAAGAAGCAGAAGCAGAAGGAGAAGCAAAAAGAGAAGCAGAAGGAGAAGTAGAAAAAGCAGCAGAAGAAGCAGAAAAACAAGCAGGAGAAGCAGAAGCAGAAAGAGAAGTAGAAGGAGAAGAAGCAGAAGAAGAAGCAGTAGAAGCATAAGAAGCAGAAGCAGGAGAAGCAGAACCAGAAGAAAAAGAAGAAGCATAAGAAGCACAAGCAGAGGGAGAAACAGAAGAAGGAGAAGGAGCAGCAGAAGGTGAAGCAGAAGGAGATGCAGAAGCAGAAAGAGAAGCAGAAATAGAAGAAGAAGAAGGAGAATTTGGAGAATCAGAAGAAGCAGAAGCAGAAAGAGAAGCAGAAGAAGGAGAAGGAGAAGCAGAAGGAGAAGGACAAGCAGGAGAAGCAGAAGAAGCAGAAGCGGGAGAAGCAGAAGAAGAAGAAACAGAAGAAGGAGAAGGAGCAGAAGGAGAAGCAGAAGCAGAAGGAGAAGCAGAAAGAGAAGCAGAAGAAGCAGAAGAAGCAGTAGCAGGTGAAGCAGAAGCAGAAGAAACAGAAGAAGCCGAAGAATAAGAAGTTGAACATGAAGCAGATGGAGAAGCAGAAGCAGCAGAAGCTGGAAAAGTAGAAGAAGAAGCAGGAGAAGCAGAAGCAGAAGCAGAATGAGAAGCACAAGAAGGAGAAATTGAAGGAGAAGGAGAAGGAGACGGAGAAGCAGAAGGAGAAGTAGGAGAAGCAGAAGAAGAAGAAGCAGGAGAAGCAGAAACAGAAGAAGCAGAAGGAGAAGAGCAGAAGCAGAAGGAGAAGAAGAAGGAGAAGCAGAAGAAGCAGAAGCTGAAGCAGAAGAAGAAGAAACAGATAAAGCAGAAGAAGCAGAAGAAGAAGCAGCAGGAGAAGCAGAAGAAGAAGAAGGAGAAGGAGAAAGAGAAGGATTAGGAGTAGGAGAAACAGAAGGATAAGCAGAACCAGAAAGAGAAGGAGAATGAGAAGGAGAAGCAGGAGAAGCAGAAGAAGCAGAAGCAGGAGAAGCAGAAGCAGAAGAAACATAGGAAGGAGAAGAAGCAGAAGGAGAAGGAGAAACAGAAGGAAAAGCAGAAAGAGAAGCAGGAGAAGCAGAAGAAGCAGCAGCAGGAGAAGCAGAAGCAGAAGAAGCCGAAGAAGCAGAAGCAGAACCTGAAGCAGAAGGAGAAGCAGGAGAAGCAGAAGAAGCAGAACATGGAGAAGCAGAAGGAGAAGCAGAAGCAGAAAGAGAAGCAATAGCAGAAGGAGTAGCAGAAGAAACAGAAGAAGCAGAGGCAGTAGCAGAAGATGCAGAAGATGCAGAAGCAAAAGGAGAAGCAGAAGGAAAAGCAGAAGACCGAGAAGGAGAAGTAGAAGGAGAAACAGAAGGAGAAGCAGAAAGAGAAGCAGAAGAAGGAGCAGGAGAAGGAAAAACAGCAGGAGAAGCAGAAAGAGCATCAGAAGGACAAGCAGGAAATGTAGAAACAGGAGAAGCAGAAGCAGAAGAAAAAGGAGAAGGACAAGAAGCAGAAGCAGAAGTTGAAGCAGATACAGAAGGAGAAGCAGAAAGAGAAGCAGGGGAAGCAGAAGAAGCAGAATCAGGAGAAGCAGAAGCATAAGAATCCGAAGAAGCAGAAGCAGAACCTGAAGCAGAAGGAGAAGCAGGAGAAGCAGAAGAAGAAGAATCTGGAGAAGCAGAATGAGAAGCAGAAGGAGAAGCAGAAGCAGAAAGAGAATCAAAAGCAGAAGGAGAAGCAGAAGAAACAGAAGAAGCAGAAGCAGTAGCAGTTGCAGCAGAAGTAGAAGGAGAAGCAGAAGGAAAAGCAGAAAAACGAGAAGGAGAAGGAAAAACAGAAGCAGAAGCAGAAGGAGAATCAGAAGGAGAAGCAGAAGAAGCAGAAGGAGAAGCGAAGGAGAAGCAGAAGAAGAAGCATAAGGACAAGCACAAGCTGAAGGAGATGCAGAAGGAGAAGCAGGAGAAGCAGAAGAAGCAGAAGAAGAAATAGAAGTAGGAGAAGGAGAAGGAAGAGCAGCAGAAGCAATAGGAGAAGCAGAAGGAGAAGCAGAAGAAGAATGAGAAGCAGAAAGAGAAGCAGTGGAAGCAGAAGAAGCAGGAAAAGCAGAAGGAAAAGCAGAAGCAGAAGAAAGAGAAGAAGAAGAAGAAGAAGAAGAAGAAGAAGAAGAAGAAGAAGAAGAAGAAGAAGAAGAAGAAGAAGAAGAAGAAGAAGAAGAAGAAGGAGAAGAAGAAGAAGGAGGAGAAACATAAGGAGAAGCAGTAGAAGCAGAAGAAGCAGAAGCAGGAGAAGCAGAAGCAGAAGAAAAGTAATAAGCATAAGAAGCAGAATCATTGGAAGAAGGAGAAGGAGCAACAGAAAGAGAACCAGAAGGAGAAGCAGAAGAAGGAGAAGCAGAAGCAGAAGAAGCAGCAGAAGGAGAAGCAGAAGAAGCAGAAGATGCAGAAGGAGAAGCAGGAGAAGCAGAAGAAATAGAAGCAGAAGGAGAAGCAGAAGTAGGAGAAGAAGAAGGAGAAGGAAGGGCAGCAGAAGCAATAGGAGAAGCATTAGGAGAAGCAGAATGAGAAGCAGAAAGAGAAGCACTAAAAGCAGAAGAAAGACAAGGAGAATAAGAAGAAGAAGAAGAAGAAGAAGAAGAAGAAGAAGAAGAAGAAGAAGAAGAAGAAGAAGAAGAAGAAGAAGAAGAAGAAGAAGACGAAGAAGAAGAAGCATCAGCATAAGGAGAAGCATAAGGACAAGCATAAGGAGAAGCATAAGGAGAAGCAGTAGAAGCAGAAGAAGCAGAAGCAGGAGAAGCAGAAACAGAAGAAAAAGAATTAGCAAAAGAAGCAGAAGCAAAAGCAGTGGGAGAAGCAGAAGAAGGAGAAGGAGCAGCAGAAGGAGAAGCAAAAGCAGAAAGAGTAGCAGAAACAGAAGGAGAACAAGAAGGAAAAACAGGAGAAGCAGAAGAAGCAGAAGTAGAAGCAGAAAGAGGAGAAGAAGGAGAAGCAGAAGTAGAGTCAGAAGAAACAGAAGAAGAAAAAGCAGAAGAAACAGAAGCAAAAGAAACAGAAGAAGGAGAAGAGCAGAAGCAGAAGCAGGAGAAGCAGAAGCAGAAGGAGAAGCAGAAAGAGAAGCAGGAGAGCAGAAGAAGCAGGAGAAGCAGAAGCAGAAGAAACAGGAGAAGCCAAAGAAGCAAAAGCAGAATCTGAAGCAGGAGAAACAGAAGAAGCACAATCTGAAGCAGAAGCAGAAGAAACAGAAATAGTAGAATAAGCAGAAGCAGAAGCAGCAGGAGAAGTAGAAGAAGAAGACGGAGAAGGCGAGAGAGAAGGATTAGGAGTAGGAGAAACAAAAGGATAAGCAGAAGCAGAAAGAGAAGCAGAAGGAGAAGCAGCACGAGAAGTAGGAGAAGCAGAAGCAGGACAAGCAGAAGAAACAGAAGACGCAGAAGCAGAATGAGAAGCAGAAGGAGAAATTGAAGCAGAAGCAGAAGGAGAAGCAGAAGGAGAAGCAGAAGGAGAAGCATAAGAAGGAGAAGGAGAAGCAGAAAGAGAAGCAGAACGAGAAGCTGAACGAGAAGCATGAGAAGCAGAAGCAGGAGAAGCAGAAGCAGAAGAAACAGAAGAAGGAGAAGAAGCAGAAGGAGAAGCAGGAACAGAAGGACAAGAAGAAAGAGAAGCAGTAGAAGCAGAGAAGCAGCAGCAGGAGAAGCAGAAGCAGAAGCCGAAGAAGCAGAAGCAGAACCTGAAGCAGAAGGAGAAGCAGGAGAAACAGAAGAAGCAGAACCTGGAGAAGCAGTAGGAGAAGCAGAAGCAGAAAGAGAAGCAAAAGCAGAAGGAGAAGCAGAAGAAACAGAAGAAGCAGAGGCAGAAGCAGAAGATGCAGAAGCAGAAGGAGAAGCAGAAGGAAAAGCAGAAGAACGAGAAGTTGAAGCAGAAAGAGTAGCAGGAGTAGCAGAAGAAGCAGAATCAGAAGAAACAGGAGAAGCCGAAGAAGCAGAAGCAGAATCTGAAGCAGGAGAAACAGAAGAAGCACAATCTGAAGCAGAAGCAGAAGAAACAGAAATAGTAGAATAAGCACAAGCAGAAGCAGCAGGAGAAGAAGAAGAAGAAGGAGAAGGCGAAAGAGAAGGAGTAGGA
>NW_012292716.1:0-7384 GCF_000151885.1 Dipodomys ordii | reverse complement strand
AGCGGGGGACACAGCGAGGACACAGCAGGACACAGCAGGACTCAGCAGGGACAGAGCGGGACACAGCGGGACACAGCGGGGTACACAGCGGGACACAGCAGGGGACCCAGCGAGGACACAGCGGGACACAGCGGGGAACACAGCGAGGACACAGCGGGGGACACAGCGGGGGACACTGAGGGACACAGCGGGACACAGCATCGATACAGCGGGATACAGCGTGACACAGCGTGGTACACAGCTGTGGACACAACGGGACACAGTGGGGGCACAGCGGGACACAGCGGAACACAGTGGGACACAGCGGGGACAAAGCGTGAGACACAGCGGGGGACAGAGCGTGAGACAGCGGGGGACACAGCGAGGACACAGCGGGACACAGCGGGGGAAACAGCGGGACACAGCAGTGGACCCAGCGAGGACCCAGCGGGACCCAGCGGGACACAGTGTCGATACAGCTAGGATACAGCCTTACACAGCGTGGTACACATATGTGGACACTACGGGACACAGTGGGGGCACAGCGGGACACAGCGGGACACAGTGGGACACAGCGAGGACAAATCGTGAGACGAAGCGGGGGACAGAGCGGGAGACAGCGGGGGACACACCGAGGACACAGCAGGACACAGCGGGACACAGCAGGGAACACAGCGAGGACACAGCGGGACCCAGCGGGACCCAGCGTCGGTACAGCGGGGATACAGCGTTACACAGTGTGGTACACATCTGTGGACACAAGGGGACACAGTGGGGGCACAGTGGGACAGAGCGGGACACAGTGGGACACAGCGAGGACAAATCGTGAGTCACAGCGGGGGACAGAGCGGGAGACAGCGGGGGACACAGCGAGTACACAGCAGTACACAGCGGGACACAGCAGGGACAGAGCGGGACAGAGCGGGACACAGCAGGACACAGCAGGGAATACAGCGGGACACAGCGGAGGACCCAGCGAGGACACAGCGGGACACAGTGGGGGACACAGCGAGGAAACAGCGGGGGACACAGCAGGGGACACTGCGGGACACAGCGGGGAACACAGCGAGGACACAGCGGGACACAGCGGGACACAGCGTCGATACAGCGGGGATACAACGTTACACAGCGTGGTTCACATCTGTGGACACAACGGGACACAGTGGGGGCAGAGCGGGACACAGTTGGACACAGCGAGGACAAATCGTGAGACGTAGCGGGGGACAGAGCGGGAGACAGCGGGGGACACAGCGAGGACACAGCAGGACACAGCGGGACACAACAGGGACAGAGTGGGACACAGCAGGACACAGCAGGGGACACAGTGGGACACAGCGGGGGACCCAGCGAGGACACAGCGGGACACAGCGGGGAACACAGCGAGGACACAGCGGGGGACACAGCGGGACACAGCGGAACACAGTGGGACACATCGGGGACAAAGCTTGAGACACAGCGTGGGACAGAGCGGGAGACAGAGGGGGCCACAGCGAGGACACAGCGGGACACAGCGGGGGAAACAGCGGGACACAGCGGTAGACAAAGGGGGACAGAGCGGGGGACACAGCGGGACACAGCGGTGGACAGAGCGGTACACAGCGGTAGACACAGCGAGGACACAGCTGGACCCAGCGGGACACAGGGTCGATACAGCGGGGACAGAGTGGGCCACAGCGGGACACAGCAGGAACAAAGCAGTAGACACAGCAGGACACAGCAGGGGACACAGCGCGACACAGCCGGGGACACAGGGAGGACAGAGCGGGACACCACGGGACACAGCGGAACACAACGGGGACAAGGAGGAGTCACAGCAGGACACAGCGAGGACACAGCGGGACAAAGCAGGGTAAACAGCAGGGGACACAGCGGGACACAGCGGGACACAGCGGGGGACACAGCGAGGACACATCGGGATACAGCGGGGGACACAGCGAGGACACAGCGGGGTCACACCGGGGGACACAGCGGAACACAGCAGGGAACACAGCGAGGACACAGCGGGACCCAGCAGGACACAGCGTCAATACAGCGGGGATACAGCGTTACACAGTGTGGTACACATCTGTGGACACAAGGGGACACAGTGTGGGCACAGCGGGACACAGCGGGACACAGTGGGACAAAGCAAGGACAAATCGTGAGACACAGCGAGGGACAGAGCTCGAGACAGCGGGGGACACAGCTAGGACACAGCAGGGCACAGCGGGACACAGCAGGGACAGAGCGGGACACAGCGGGACACAGCGGGGCAAAGCGGGACACAGCGGGACACAGCGGGACACAGCGGGACACAGCGGGGCAAAGCGTGAGACACAGTGGGGGACAGAGAGTGAGACAGCGAGGGACACAGCGAGGACACAGCGGGACACAGCAGGGGAAACAGCGGGACACAGCGGTGGACACAAGGGGACAGAGCGGGGGATACAGCGGGACACAGCGTGGGAAACACCGGGACACAGGGGTGGACACAGTGGGACAGAGCGGGGACACAGCGGTGGACACAGCGGGACACAGCGGTGGACACAGCGAGGACACAGCGGGACCCAGGGGGACACAGCGTCGATACAGCGGGGACAGAGTGGGCCACAGCGGGGTACACAGCTGGGGACACAACGGGGCACATTGGGGGACACAGCAAGGACTCAGCGGAACACAGCGTGGGACAGTGAGGACACAGGGGGACACAGCGGGACACATCGGGACACAGCAGGAACACAGCAGTAGACACAGCGGGAAACAGCAGGGGACACAGCGGGACACAGCGGGGGACACAGGGAGGACAGAGCGGGACACAGCGGGGACACAGCGGGGACTCAGCGGGGGACACAGCGGGGACTCAGCGGGGGACACAGCGGGGGACAAAGCGGGACACGACGGGACACAGCGGGAAACAGCGGTGACCCTGCGGGGACACAGCGGGACACAGCGGGGGACACAGCAAGGACACAGCGGGACACAGCAGGGGACACAGCGAGGACACAGCGGGGGACACATCGGGGGACACTGCGAGACACAGCGGGGAACACAGCGAGGACAGAGCAGGACCCAGAGGGACACAGCGTCGATACAGCGGGGACACAGCGTTACACAGCGGGGTACACAGCTGTGGACACAACGGGACACAGTGGGGGCACAGCGGGAAACAGCGGAACACAGTGGGACACAGCTGGGACAAAGCGTGAGACACAGCGGGGGACAGAGCGGGAGACAGCGGGGGACACAGCGAGGACACAGCGGGACACAGCGGGGGAAACAGCGGGACACAGCGGTGGACAAAGCGGGACAGAGCGGGGGACACAGCGGGACACAGCGGGACACAGCAGTGGACAAAGCAGGACACAGCGGGGGACACAGCGAGGACACTGCGGGACACTGCGGGAGACAGAGCAAGGACACAGCGGGACACAGTGGAACACAGCGGGACACAGCAGTGAAACAGCAGGGGACCCAGCGGGACACAACCGGGGACACAGCGGGACACAGCGGGGCCACAGCGAGGACACAGCAGGACACAGCGGGGGACACAGCGGGAAACAGCGAGGGACACAGCATCGATAGAGTGGGGACACAGAGGGACACAGCGGGGTACACAGCTGGGGACACAACGGGACACAGTGTGGGACATAGCGGGACACAACAGGACACGGTGGGACACAGCGGGACACAGCGGGGGACACAGCGATGACAAAGCGGGACACAGCGGGGGACACAGTGGGACAGAGCAGGGTACACAGCAGGGGACACAGAGGGACCCAGCAGGACACAGCGGGGGACACAGTGGGGACACAGCGGGACACAGCGGGGGACACAGCGAGGACACATTGGGACACAGCGGGGACGCAGCAGGACTCATCGGGGGACACAGCAGTACACAGCGAGACACAGCGCTACACAGCGGAGCACAGCAGGGACACAGCGGGGGACAAAGCGGGACACAGCGTGGAAACAGCGGGGGACACAGAGGGGTACACAGCGGGACACAGCAGTGGACAAAGCAGGACACAGTGAGGGACACAGCGAGGACACTGCGGAACTCTGCGGGAGACACAGCGAGGACACAGCGTGACACAGCGGAACACAGCGGGACACAGCAGTGACACAGCAGGGGACACAGCGGGACACAGAGGGGGACACAGCGTGACACAGCGGGGGACACAGCGGGACACAGCGGGACACAGCGGGGGACACAGCGATGACAAAGCGGGACACAGCGGGGATATAGCGGGACTCAACACGGTCACAGCGGGACACAGCAGGACACTGCGGGACACAGCGGGGACACAGCAGGGGACAGAGCGGGACACAGCGGGGGACACAGCGGGACACAGCGGGGGACACAGGGGGGAAAAAGGGTACACAGCAGGGGACACAGCGAGGACACAGCGGGACACATCTGGGACACAGCGGGAATCAGCGGGGGACACAGCAGGACACAGCGGGACACAGCGGGGACACAGCAGGGACACAGCGGGGGACACAGTGGGACAGAGCAGGGGACACAGCAGGGGACACAGAGGGACAGAGAGGGACACAGCAGGGGACACAGGGGGGACACAGCGGGACACAGCGGGGGACACAGTGAGGACACATTGGGAAACAGCGGGGACACAGCGGGACTCAGAGGGGGACACAGCAGTACACAGCGGGACACAGCGGGGCACAGCAGGGACACAGCGGGGGACTCAGCGGGAAACAGCGAGGGACACTGCGGGGGACACAGCGGGACACAGTGTGGAACACAGAGAGTACACAGCGGGACCCAGCGGGACACAGCGTCGATACAGCGGGGACACAGCGTGACACAGCAGGGTACATAGCTGGGGACACAACGGGACACAGTGGGGGACATAGCGGGACACAGCGGGACACAGCGGGACACAGCGGGACACAGCGGGGACAAAGCGGGGACTCAGCGGGGGACACAGCGGGGGACAAACGGGACACCACGGAATACAACGGGATACAGCGGGACACAGGGGGGACACAGCAGGACACAGCGGGACACAGAGGGGGACACAGCGGGACACAGCGGGGGACAGAGCAGGGGACAAAGTGGGACACCACGGGTCACAGTGTGTCACATCAGGAAACAGCAGCGACACTGCGGGGACACAGCGGGACAAAATGGGGGACACAGCGGGAAACAGCGGGAGACAGCATTGGACACAGGAGGGGATAGCGGGGGACAGAGTGGGGACACAGCGGAACACAGCGGTGACACAGCTGGACACAGCTGGGTACACAGCGGGACATAGAGGACACACAGCGGGGACACAGCGGGACACAGCGGGGAACTCACCGGGACAAAGCGGGGGACATAACAAGGACACAGCGGAACACTGTGGGAGACACAGCCAGGACACATCCGGACCCAGTGGAACACAGTGTGACACAGCGGGGACACAGCAGGGGACACAGCGGGACACAGTGGGGGACACAGGGGGGACAAAGCGGGACACAGCGGGGGACACAGCGGGACACAGCGGGACACAGCGGGGACACAGCAGGGACACAGCTGTGGCCACAGAGGGACAGAGCAGGGGACACAGCAGGGGACACAGAGGGACACAGCGGGACACAGCGGGGGACACAGGGGGGACACAGCGGGACACAGGGGGGACACAGTGAAGACATATTGGGACACAACGGGGACACAGCGGGACTCAGCGGGGGACATAGCAGTACACAGCGGGACACAGCTGGTCACAGCAGGGTCAGAGCAGGTGACACAGAGGGGTACACAGCGGGACACAGCAGTGGACAAAGCAGGACACAGTGGGGGACACAGCGAGGACACTGCGGGACACTGCGGGAGACACAGCAAGGACACAGCGGGACACAGTGGAACACAGCGGGACATAGCAGTGACACAGCCGGGGACACAGCGGGACACAGCCGGGGACACAGCGGGACACAGCGGGAGAGACAGGGAGGACACAGCGGGACAAAGCGAGGGACACAGCGGGACACAGCGAGGGACACAGCGTCGATAGAGCGGGGACACAGCGGGGTACACAGCTGGGGACACAACCGGACACAGTGGGGGACATAGCGGGACACAACGGGATGCAGTGGGACACAGCGGGGCACAGTGGGGACAAAGCGGGAGACACAGCAGGGAACAGAGCAGGACACAGCGGGGACACTGCGAGGACACAGCGGGACACAGCCGGGGACACAGCGGGACACAACGGGGAACACAGCGGGGGACACAGCGGAACACAGCGGCACACAGCAGGGGACACAGTCGTGACACAGTCGTACACAGCGTGGGACACAGCGAGGACACAGCGGGTCACAGCGTGGGACAACGCGGGAGACAGCGGGGGACACAGCGAGGACACAGCGGGTCACAGCGGGGACACAGCGGGACACAGCGGGGAACACAACGAAGACACAGCAGGACACAGCAGGGGACACAGCGGGGGACACAGCGGAACTCAGCGGGGAACACTGGGGGGACACAGCGGGTCACAGCGGGGACAAAGCAGGAGACACAGCGGGGAACATAGCAGGACACAGCGGGGGACACAGCGAGGACACAGCGGGACACAGCGGGGACACAGCGGGGACTCAGCAGGGACACAGTGGGGGACAAACGGGACACCACGGAACACAGCGGGACACAGCAGACACAGCGGGGACAATGCGGACATACAGCGGGCAACAGCGGGGGCACAGCAGGACACAGCAGGGGACAGAGCGGGGGACACACCAGGACACAACGGGGACAAAGTGGGACTCAGCGGGGGACACAGCAGGGGACAAAGCGGAACACCACGGGACACAGTGTGACACAGCAGACACAGCGGGGACACTGCGGGGACACAGCGGGACAAAGCAGGGGACACAGCGGGACACAACGCGACATAGCGGGGGACACAGCAGGGGACAGCGGGGAACAGAGAGGGGACACAGCGTGACACAGGGGTGACACAGCTGGACACAGCAGGGTACACAGCGGGACACAGCGGGCACACAGCGGGGACACAGCGGGGCACAGTTGGACACAGTGGGGACAGAGCAGTGGACACAGCAGTGGACACATCGGGGGACACATAGGGGACACAGTGGGACACAGCGGGAGACACAGCGAGGACAAATTGGGACACAGCAGGGACACAGCGGGACTCAGCGGGGGACACAGCAGTGCACAGCGGGACACAGCGGGACACAGCGGGGGACACAGTGGGACAGAGCAGGGGACACAGCAGGGGACACAGAGGGACCCAGCGGGACACAGCGGGGGACACAGCGAGGACAAATTGGGACACAGAGGGGACACAGCTGGACTCAGTGGGGGACACAGCAGGACACAGCATTACACAGCGGGACACAGCGGGACACAGCGGGGGACACAGTGGGACAGAGCAGGGTACACAGCAGGGACACAGAGGGATGA
>NW_012292715.1:0-7384 GCF_000151885.1 Dipodomys ordii | reverse complement strand
CCCTCGGTGTCCTGCTGTGTCCTAGCTGTGTGCCCCGCTGTCTCCCACTTTGTCCCACGCTGTGTCCAACTGTGTCCTCGCTGTGTCCACCGCTGTGTCCCGCTATGTTTCCGCTGTGTCCCAAGCTGTGTCCCGCTGTGTCCCGCTGTGTACCCAGCTGTGTCGTGCTATGTTCCCGCAGTGTCCCCGCTGTGTCCTGCTGTGTCCTCGATGTGTCCCCCGCTGTGTTCCGTTGTGTCCCCAGCTGTGTACCCCGCTGTGTCCCTCTGTGTCCCCGCTGTATCAACGCTGTGTCCCGCTGTGTACCCCGCTTTGTCCCCCGCTGAGTCCCCGCTGTGTCCCCGCTGTGTCCCGCTCTGTCCTCCCTGTGTCCCCCGCTGTGTCCCGCTGTGTCCCCTGCTGTTTCCCGCTGTGTCTACTGCTGTGTTCCTGCTGTGTCCCTCTGTGTCCCGCTGTGTCCCCCTGTGTCCTCACTGTGTCCCACGCTGTGTTCCGCTGAGTCCTTGCTGTGTCCCCTGATGTGCCCCGTTGTGTCCCCAGCTGTGTACCCTGCTGTGGCCCACTCTCTCCCCGCTGTATCGACACTGTGTCCCGCTGGGTCCCGCTGGGTCCTCGCTGTGTCCACCGCTGTGTCCCGCTGGGTCAAACGCTGTGTCCCGCTGTGTCCCCGCTCTGTCCCGATGTGTCCACCGCTGTGTCCCGCTGTTTCCCCCGCTGTGTCCCGCTGTGTCCCCCGCTCTGTCCCCCTGTGTCCCCCGCTCTGTCCCCCTGTGTCCAGCGCTGTGTCCCGCTGTTTCCCCCGCTGTGTCCCGCTGTGTCCTCACTGTGTCCCCCGCTGTCTCACTCTCTGTCCCCCTCTGTGTCTCACGCTTAGCCCTGCTGTGTCCTACTGTGTTCCGCTGTGTCCCGCTGTGCCCCCACTGTGTCCCGTTGTGTACACAGCTGTGTACCATACTGTATAATGCTGTGTCCCTGCTGTATCGACGCTGTGTCCCGCTAGGTCCTGCTATGTACTCCGTTGTGTCCAGCTTTGTCACCGCTGTGTCCCCCGCTTTGTCCTGCTGTGTCCTCGCTGGGTTCCCCGCTGTGTCCCGCTGTGTCCTGCTGTGTCCCGCTCTGTCCCTGCTGTGTCCCGCTGTGCCCACACTGTGTCCCCTTGTGTCCACAGATGTGTACCACACTGTGTAACGCTGTATCCCCGCTGTATCGACGCTGTGTCCTGCTGGGTCCCGCTGTGTCCTCGCTGTGTTCCCTGCTGTGTTCCGCTGTGTCCCCCGGTGTGTCCCCCGCTGTGCCCTCGCTGTGTCCCCCGCTGTATCCCGCTGTGTCCTCGCTGTGTCCCCTGCTGTGTCCCGCTGTGTCCCCCGCTGTGTCCCGCTGTGTCCCCTGCTGTGTACCCTGCTTTGTCCCGCTGTGTCCTCGCTGTGTCCTGCTCTGTCTCCTCCTTGTCCCCGCTGTGTTCCGCTGTGGCCCGTGGTGTCCCGCTTTGTCCCCCGCTGTGTCCCCCGCTGAGTCCCCGCTGTGTCCCCGCTGTGTCCCGCTCTGTCCTCCCTGTGTCCCCGGCTGTGTCCCGCTGTGTCCCCTGCTGTGTCCTGCTGTGTCTACTGCTTTGTTCCTGCTGTGTCCCACTGTGGCCCACTCTGTCCCCGCTGTATCGACGCTGTGTCCCGCTGGGTCCCGCTGTGTCCTCGCTGTGTCCACCGCTGTTTACCGCTCTGTCCACCGCTGTGTCCCGCTGTGTCCCCCACTCTGTCCCCCTTTGTCTACCGCTGTGTCCCGCTGTTTCCCCCGCTGTGTCCCGCTGTGTCCTCGCTGTATCCCCCTCTGTCTCCCGCTCTGTCCCACGCTGTGTCTCACGCTTTCTCCCCAATGTGTCCCACTGTGCTCCGCTGTGTCCCGCTGTGACCCCACTGTGTCCCGTTGTGTCCACAGCTGTGTAGCACGCTGTGTAACGCTGTGTCCCCGCTGTATCGACGCTGTGTCCCGCTGTGTCCCGCAGTGTCCCCCGCTGTGTCCCCCGCTGTGTCCTCACTGTGTTCCCCGCTGTGTCCTCGCTGGGTCCCCCTCTGTGTCCCACTGTGTCCCCCGCTGTGTCCCGCTGTGTCCCGCTCTGTCCCTGTTGTGTCCCGCTGTGTCCTGCTGTGTCCTCGCTGTGTCCCCCGCTGTCTCCCGCTCTGTCCCCCGCTGTGTCTCACGATTTGTCCTCGCTGTGTCCCACTGTGTCCCGCTCTGTCTCGCTGTGCCCCCACTGTGTCCCCTTGTGTCCACAGTTTTGTACCACACTGTGTAACGCTGTATCCCCGCTGTATCGACGCTGGGTCCCGCTGGGTCCGGCTGTGTCCTCGCTGTGTTCCCTGCTGTGTCCCGCTGTGTCCTGCTGTGTCCTCGCTCTGTCCCCCGCTGTCTCCCGCTCTGTCCCTCGCTTCGTCTCACGATTTGTCCTCGCTGTGTCCCACTGTGTCCCGCTGTGCACCCACTGTGTCCCGTTGTGTCCACAGATGTGTACCACGCTGTGTAAGGCTGTATCCCAGCTGTATCGACACTGTGTCCCACTGGGTCCCGCTGGTCCTCGCTGGGTCGACCGCTGTGTCCCGCTGTTTCCACCGCTGTGTCCCGCTGTGTCCCCCGCTCTCTCCCCCTGTTTCCACCGCTGTGTCCCGCTGTTTCCCCCGCTGTGTCCCGCTGTGTCCTCGCTGTGTCCCCCGCTGTCTCCCGCTCTGTCCCCCGCTGTGTCTCACGCTTTGTCCCCGCTGTGTCCCACTGTGTTCCGCTGTATCCCGCTGTGCCCCCACTGTGTCCCGTTGTGTCCACAGCTGTGTACCACGCTGTGTAACGCTGTGTCCCCGCAGTATCGACGCTGTGTCCCGCTGGGTCCCGCTGTGTCCTCGCTGTGTTCACGGCTGTGTCCCGCAGTGTCCCCCGCTGTGTCCCCCGCTGTGTCCTCGCTGTGTTCCCCGCTGTGTTCCGCTGGGTCCTCGCTGGGTCCCCCACTGTGTCACATTGTGTCCCTCGCTGTGTCCCGCTGTGTCCCGCTGTGTCCCGCTCTGTCCCTGCTGTGTCCCACTGTGTCCCCCCTTTGTCCCGCTGTCTCCCGCTGTGTCCCCGCTGTATCCCGCTGTGTCCCACTGTGTCCCCACTGTGTGTCCGCTCTGTCCCGCTGTGTACCCCGCTGTGTCCATCTGTGTCACCGCTGTGTCGCGCTGTAGCCCCTCTCTGTCAACCCTGTCCCCTTCTGTGTCCCCGCTGCTTCCAGCTGTGTCTCGCTGTGTCCCCCGTTTGTCCTGTTGTGTCCCCGCAGTGTCCACGCTGTGTCCCGCTGTGTCACACTGTGTCCCGTGGTGTCCCACTTTGTCCCCCGCTGTGTCCCCGACTGAGTCCCCTCTGTGTCGCCGCTGTGTCCCGCTGTGTCCACTCTGTGTCCCCCGCTGTCTCCCGCTTTGTCCCCCGCTGTGTTTCGCTGTGTCCCGCTGTGTCCTCGCTGTGTCCCCCGCTGTGTCCCGCTGTGTCCCCCGCTGTGTCCTGCTTTGTCCACTGCTGTGTCCCCGTTGTGTCCCAATGTTTCCCGCGTTGTATCCCGCTGTGTCCTTGCTGTGTCCCCCGCTGTGTCCCGCTGTGTCCTCGCTGTGTCCCCCACTGTGTCCCGCTGTGTCCCCCGCTCTGTCCCAAGCTCTGTCCCGCTGTGTACTGCTGTGATGCTTCTGAGTCCCGCTGTGTCCCCACTGTGTCCCAATGTGTACTCGTGTGTCCCCCGCTGTGTCCCGCTGTGTCCCCACTGTGTCTTCCACTGTGTCCCGCTGTGTCCCGCTGTGTCCCCCGCTGTGTCCACTGCTGTGTAAGGGTGTGTCCCCCGCTGTGTCACCGCTGTGTCCTGTTGTGTCCTCGCTGTGTCCCCCGCTGTCTCCGGCTCTGTCCCCCGCTGTGTCTCACGCTTTGTCCCCGCTGTGTCCCACTGTGTCCCGCTGTGTCCCGCTGTGCCCCCACTGTGTCCCGTTGTGACCACAGCTGTGTACCACGCTGCGTAACGCTGTGTCCCCGCTGTATCGACGCAGTGTCCCGCTGGTTCCCGCTGTGTCCTCGTTGTGTTCCCCACTGTGTCCCGCTGTGACCCCCGCTGTGTCCCCCGCTGTGTCCTCGCTGTGTCCCCCGCTGTGTCCCGCTGTGTCCTTGCTTGGTCCCCCGCTGTGTCCCACTGTGTCCCCCGCTGTGTCCCGCTGTGTCCCGCTGTGTCCCGTACCTGCTGTGTCCCGCTGTGTCCTGCTGTTTCCTCGCTGTGTCCCCCGCTGTCTCCTGCTCTGTCCCCGCTGTGTCTCACGCTTTGTCCCCGCTGTGTTCCACTGTGTCCCGCTGTGTCCCCCACTTTCTCCCGCTGTGTCCCCCGCTGTGTCTCATGCTTTGTGCCCACTGTGTCCCACTGTGTCCCGCTATGTCCCGCTGTGTCCCCCACTGTGTCCCTTTGTGTCCCCAGCTGTGTCACTCGCTGTGTAACGCTGTGTCCCCGCTGTATCGACCCTGTGTCCCGCTGGGTCCCGCTGGGTCCTTGCTGTGTCCTCCACTGTGTCCGGCTGTGTCCCACGCTGTGTCCCGCTGTGACCATTGCTGTGTTCCTGCTGTGTCCGGCTGTGTCCCTGCAGTTTCCCCGCTGTGTCCCGCTGTATAAACCTCTGTGTCCAGCTGTGTCCCCGCTCTGTCCCGCTGTGTCCTCACTGTGTCCCCTGTTGTGTCCTGCTGTGTCCCCCGCTGTTTCCGACTGTGTCATGCTGTGTCCCGCTCTGTCCCCGATGTGTCCCGCTGTGTCCCGCTGTATTCCCCGCTGTGTCCCGCTGTGTCCCCAGCTGTGTTCCTGCTGTGTCCCCCGCGTTGACCTCGATGTGTCCCTCTGTTTCCCTCTGTTTCCCCGCTGTGTCCCGTTGTGTCCCCCGCTGTGTACCCAGCTATGTCCCGCTGTGTACCACGCTGTGTCCCGCTGTGTCCCCCGCTGTGTTTCCCTGCAGTGTCCAGCTGTGTCCCCGCTGTGTCCCCGATGTGTCCCCGCTGTGTCCCGCTGTGTACCCCACTGTGTCCAGCTGTGTTCCTGCTGTGTCCCGCTGTGTCCCCCACTGTGTCCCAATGTGTCCCCAGCTGTGTACCTCGCTGTGTCCCGCTGTGTCCCAGCTGTACCGACGCTGTGTCCCGCTGTGTCCTCGCTGTGTTTCCCGCTGTGTCCCCTGCTGTGTTTCCCGCTGTGTCCCGCTGTGTCCCCCACTGTGTCCTGCTGTGTTCCGCTTTGTCCCCTGCTGTGTCCCTGCTGTGTCCCCACTGTGTCCAGCTGTGTCCCGCTGTGTCCAGCTGTGTCCCGCTGTGTCCCCCGCTGAGTCCCACTGTGTCCCCGCTGTGTCCTTTCTGTGTCACCTGCTGTGTCCCGCATTGTCCCCCCTGTGTCTGCCGCTGTGTCCCGCTGTATTCCCCGCTGTGTCCCGCTGTGTCCCCAGCTGTGTTCCTGCTGTGTCCCCCGCGTTGACCTCGATGTGTCCCTCTGTTTCCCTCTGTGTCCCCCGCTGTGTACCCAGCTGTGTCCCGCTGTGTACCACGCTGTGTCCCGCTGTGTCCCCCGCTGTGTCCCCCGCAGTGTCCAGCTGTGTCCCCGCTGTGTCCCGCTGTGTCCCCTGCTGTGTCCCCGCTGTGTCCAGCTGTGTCCCGCTGTGTCCCCCGCTGAGTCCCGCTGTGTCCCCACTGTGTCCCCACTGTACCGACGCTGTGTCCCGCTGTGTCCTCGCTGTGTTCCCCGCTGTGTCCCGCTGTGTCCCCACTGTGTCCTGCTGGGTTCCTCTTTGTCCTCCACTGTGTCCTGCTGTGTCCCTGCTGTGTCCACGCAGTGTCACCGCTGTGTCCAGCTGTGTACTGCTCTGTCCCGTGGTGGCCCGCTGTGTCCAGCTATGTGCCCCCTGTGTCCCGTTGTGTCCCCAGCTCTGTACCTCGCTGTGTCCTGCTTTGTCCCCGCTGTACCGATGCTGTGTCCCGCTGTGTCCTCACTGTGTTCCCCGCTGTGTCCCACTGTGTCCCCCGCTGTGTCCCCCGCTCTGTCCCGCTGTGTCCCTCACTGTGTCCCGCTGTGTTCGGCTTTGTCCCCCGCTGTGTCCCTGCTGTGTCCCCGCTGTGTCCAGCTATGTCCCGCTGTGTCCTGCTGTGTCACGCTCTGTCCCCCGCTGAGTCCCGCTGTGTCCTCGCTGTGTCGCCCGCTGTGTCCTGATATGTCCTCGCTGTGTCCCCTCCTGTGTCCCGCTGTGTCCCCCGCTGTGTCCCGCTGTGTCTCTGCAAGGTCACCGCTGTTTCCCGCTGTGTCCCGCTCTGTTCTGTGGTGTCCCGCTATGTCCCCCACTGTGTCCCTTTGTGTCCCCAGCTGTGTAACCCGCTGTGTAACGCTGTGTCCCTGCTGTATCGATGCTGTGTTCCGCTGGGTCCTGCTGGGTCCTCACTGTGTTCCCTGTTGTGTCCCACTGTGTCCCCCGCTGTGTCCCCCGGTGTGTCCTGCTGTGCCCCCCGCTGTGTCCCGTTGTGTTCGGCTGTGTCCCCCGCTGTGTTCCTGCTGTGTCCCTGCTGTGTCCCCGCTGTGACACTCTGTGTCCCGCTGTGTCACGTTGTGTCCTCGCTGTGTCCCCACAGGGTCACCGCTGTTCCCCGCTGTGTCCCGCTGTGTTCTGTGGTGTCCCGCTATGTCCCTCGCTGTGTCCCCCGTTGAGTCCCCGCTGTGTCCCCCGCTGTGTCCTCGCTGTGTGCCCCGCTATCTCCCACTCTGTCCCCTGCTTTGTCCCGCTGTGTCTACTGCTGTGTCCCTGCTGTGTCCCGCTGTGTCCCGCTGTGTCCCGCTGTGTCCTCGCTGTGTCCCACGCTGTGTTCCCCTGTGTCCTCGCTGTGTCCCCCGATGTGTCCCACTGTGTCCCGCTGTGTATGCTGTTGTGTCCTGCTATGTTCCCGCAGTGTCCCCGCTGTGTCCTGCTGTGTCCCGCTGTGTCCCTGGCTGTCCCGCTTTGTCCCCCGCTGTGTCCCCCAGTGAGTCCCCACTGTGTCCCTGCTGTGTCCCGCTGTGTCCTCAATGTGTCCCCCGCTGTGTCCCGCTGTGTCCCTCGCTGTGTCCCGCTGTGTCCTTGCTGTGTTACCCGCTGTGTCCCACTGTGTACCCCTCTGTGTCCCCCTCTGTGTCCCGCTGTATCCCCCGCTGTGTCCCCGCTGTGTCACGGTGTGTTCCCCGCTGTGTCCAGCTGTGTCCCCGCTCTGTCCCACTATGTCCACCACTGTGTCCCTCTGTGTCCCCTGCTGTGTCCCCCGCTGTGTCACGGTGTGTCCCCCGCTGTGTCCCGCTGTGTCCACCGCTGTCTCGCACTCTGTCCCCCGCTGTGTCTCAAGCTTT
>NW_012292714.1:0-7384 GCF_000151885.1 Dipodomys ordii | reverse complement strand
GAGCGGGGTACACAGCTGGGGACACAACGGGGCACAGCGGGGGACACAGCGAGGACACAGTGGGACACAGCGGGACACAGCGGGGACATTGCAGGAACATAGCGAGACACAGCGGGACACAGTAGGACACAGCTTGTGACCCAGCGGGGACACAGCGGGACACAGCGGGGGACACACCTAGGACACAGCGGGACACAGCGGGACACAGTGGGGACACAAAGGGGACTCAGAGGGGGAAACAGCGGGGAAAAAAGTGGGACACCATGGGACACAGTGTGACACAGCAGGACACAGAGGGAACACTGCGTTGACACAGCAGGACAAAGCGGGGGACACAGCGGGACACAGCGGGACACAGCGGGGGACACAGCGGGGGACAGTGGAGACAAAGATAGGACACAGCGGGACACAGCGGTGACACAGCTGGACACAACGGAGTACACAGCGGGACACAGCGGGCACAAAGCGGGGACAGAGCGGGACACAGCTGGACACAGCGGGACATAGCGGGGGACACAGCGGGACACAGAGGGGGACACAGTGAGGACACAGTGGGACACAGCGGGGGACCCAGCGAGGACACAGCGGTGACACAGCTGGACACAACGAAGTACACAGCGGGACACAGCGGGCACACAGCGGGGACACAGCGGGACACAGCGGGGAACACAGGGAGGACACAGCATGACCCAGTGGGACACAGCGTCGATACAGCGGGGACACAGCGGGACACAGCGGGACACAGCGGGGTACACAGCTGTGGACACAACGGGACAGAGTGTGGGCACAGCGGGACACAGCGGGACAGAGTGGGACACAGACTGGATAAAGCGTGAGACACAGAGGGGGACACAGGGGGGACACAGCGGGACACAGGGGGGGACACAGCGAGGACACATTGGGACACAGCGGGGACACAGCGGGACTCAGCAGGGGACACAGCAGTACACAGCGGGACACAGCGGGTCCCAGCAGGGACAGAGCGGGTGACACAGAGGGGTACACAGCGGGACACAGCAGTGGACAAAGCAGGACACAGCGGGGGACACAGCGAGGACACTGCGGGACACTGCGGGAGACACAGCAAGGACACAGCGGGACACAGTGGAACACAGCGGGACACAGCAGTGACACAGCAGGGGACCCAGCGGGACACAACCGGGGACACAGCGGGACACAGCGGGGCCACAGGGAGGTCACAGCAGGACACAGCGGGGGACACAGCGGGAAACAGCGAGGGACATAGCATCGATAGAGCGGGGACACAGCGGGACACAGCGGGGTACACAGCTGGGGACCCAACGGGACACAGTGTGGGACATAGCGGGACACAACAGGACACAGTGGGACACAGCGGGACACAGCGGGGGACACAGCGATGACAAAGCGGGACACAGCGGGGGACACAGTGGGACAGAGCAGGGTACACAGCAGGGGACACAGCGGGACCCAGCGGGACACAGTGGGGGACCCAGTGGGGACACAGCGGGACACAGCGGGGGACACAGCGAGGACACATTGGGACACAGCGGGGACACAGCAGGACTCAGCGGGGGACACAGCAGTACACAGCGAGACACAGCGGTACACAGCGGAGCACAGCAGGGACACAGCGGGGGACAAAGCGGGACACAGCGGGACACAGCGGGGGACACAGCGGGGGACACAGAGGGGTACACAGCGGGACACAGCAGTGGACAAAGCAGGACACAGTGAGGGACACAGCGGGGGACACAGCGGGAAACAGCGAGGGACACTGCGGGGGACACAGCGGGACACAGTGTGGAACACAGAGAGTACACAGCGGGACACAGCGGGACACAGCGTCGATACAGCGGGGACACTGCGTGACACAGCAGGGTACATAGCTGGGGACACAACGGGACACAGTGGGGGACATATCGGGACACAGCGGCACACAGCGGGACACAGCGGGTCACAGCGGGGACAAAGCGGGGGACACAGCGGGAAACAGCGAGGGACACTGCGGGGGACACAGCGGGACAAAGTGTGGAACACAGAGAGTACACAGCGGGACCCAGCGGGACACAGCGTCGATACAGCGGGGACACAGCATGACACAGCAGGGTACATAGCTGGGGACACAACGGGACACAGTGGAGGACATAGCGGGACACAGCGGGACACAGCGGGTCACAGCGGGGACAAAGCGGGGACTCAGCGGGGGACACAGCGGGGGACAAACGGGACACCACTGAATACAGCGGGATACAGCTGGACACACGGGGGACACAGCAGGACACAGCGGGACACAGAGGGGGACACAGCGGGACACAGCGGGGGACAGAGCGGGGGACAAAGCGGGACACCACGAGTCACTGTGTGTCACATCGGGACACAGCGGCGACACTGCGGGGACACAGCGGGACAAAATGGGGGACACAGCGGGACACAGCGGGAGACAGCATTGGACACAGGAGGGGATAGCGGGGGACAGAGAGGGGACACAGCGGAACACAGCGGTGACACAGCTGGACACAGCTGGGTACACAGCGGGACATAGAAGACACACAGCGGGGACACAGCGGGACACAGCGGGGAACTCACCGGGACACAGCGGGGGACACAACAAGGACACAGCTGAACACTGTGGGAGACACAGCCAGGACACATCCGGAACCAGTGGAACACAGTGTGACACAGCGGGGACACAGCAGGGAACACAGCGGGACACAGTGGGGGACACAGGGGGGACAAAGCGGGACACAGCGGGGGACACAGCGGGACACAGCGGGACACAGCGGGGACACAGCGGTGGACACAGAGGGACAGAGCAGGGGACACAGCAGTAGACACAGAGGGACACAGCGGGACACAGCAGGGGACACAGGGGGGACACAGCGGGACACAGGGGGACACAGCGAAGACACATTGGGACACAACGGGGACACAGCGGGACTCAGTGGGGGACATAGCAGTACACAGCGGGACACAGCAGGTCACAGCAGGGACAGAGCGGGTGGCACAGAGGGGTACACAGCGGGACACAGCAGTGGACAAAGCAGGACACAGTGGGGGACACAGCGAGGACACTGCGGGACACTGCGGGAGACACAGCAAGGACACAGCGGGACACAGTGGAACACAGCGGGACATAGCAGTGACACAGCAGGGGACACAGCGGGACACAGCCAGGGACACAGAGCGGGACACAGCGGGGGAGACAGGGAGGACACTGCGGGACAAAGCGGGGGACACAGCGGGACACAGCGAGGGACACAGCGTCGATAGAGCGGGGACACAGCGGGGTACACAGCTGGGGACACAACGAGACACAGTGGGGGACATAGCGGGACACAACGGGACGCAGCGGGACACAGCGGGGCACAGCGGGGACAAAGCGGGAGACACAGCAGGGAACAGAGCAGGACACAGCGGGGGACACAGCGAGGACACAGCGGGACAGAGCGGGGACACAGTGGGGACTCAGCGGGGACTCAGCGGGGGACACAGCGGGGGACAAATGGGACACCACGGAACACAGCGGGATACAGCGGGACACAACGGGGACAAAGCGGGACTCAGCGGGGAACACAGCAGGGGACAAAGCGGGACACCATGGGACACAGTGTGACACATCGCGCCACAGCGGCGATACTGCGGGGACACAGCGGGACAAAGTGGGGGACACAGCGGGGGACAGCAGGGGATAGCGGGGGACAGAGAGTGGACAGAATGGAACACAGCGGTGACACAGCTGGACACAGCGGGGTACAAAGCGGGACACAGCGGGCACACAGCACGGACACAGCAGGGACACAGCAGGGGACACAGTGGGACACAGCAGGGACACAGCAGGGGACACAGAGGGACACAGCGGGACACAGCGGGACACAGCGGGGCACAGCAGGGACACAGCGAGGGACACAGCAGGGGATACAGCGGGACACACAGGGGGACATAGCAGGACACAGCAGGGGACACAGGGAGGACACAGTGGACACAGTGGGGGACACAGCGGAACAAAGCGAGGGACACAGCGGGGGACACAGTGGGACACAGGGGGTACACTGAGAGGACACAGCGGGACCCAGCGGGACACAGCGTCGATACAGCGGGGACACAGCGGGACACAGCGGGGTACACAGCTGGGGACACAAGGGGACACAGTGGGGGACATAGCGGGACACACTGGGACACAGCGGGACACAGCGGGGCACAGCGGGGACAAAGCAGGAGACACAGCGGGGAACAGAGCAGGACACAGCGGGGGACACAGCGAGGACACAGCAGGACACAGCGAGGACACAGCGGGACACAGCCGGGGACACAGCGGGACACAACGGGGAACACAGCGGGGGACACAGCGGAACACAGCCGCACACAGCAGGGGACACAGTGGTGACACAGTGGTACACAGCGTGGGACACAGCGAGGACACAGCAAAACACAGCGTGGGACAACGCGGGAGACAGCGGGGGACACAGCGAGGACACAGCGGGTCACAGCGGGGACACAGCGGGACACAGCGGGGGACACAACGACGACACAGCAGGACACAGCGGGGGACACAGCGGGGGACACAGCGGAAATCAGCGGGGAACACTGGGGGGACACAGCGGGTCACAGCGGGGACAAAGCGGGAGACACAGCGGGGAACAGAGCAGGACACAGCGGGGGACACAGCGAGGACACAGCGGGACACAGCGGGGACACAGCGGGGACTCAGTGGGGACACAGTGGGGGACAAACGGGACACCACGGAACACAGCGGGACACAGCAGACACAGCGGGGACAATGCGGGCATACAGCGGGCAACAGCGGGGGCACAGCAGGACACAGCAGGGGACAGAGCGGGGGACACACCAGGACACAACGGGGACAAAGTGGGACTCAGCGGGGGACACAGCAGGGGACAAAGCGGAACACCACGGGACACAGTGTGACACAGCAGGACACAGCAGGGACACTGCGGGGACACAGCATGTCACAGCGGGGACAAAGCGGGAGACACAGCGGGGAACAGAGCAGGACACAGCGGGGGACACAGCGAGGACACAGCGGGACACAGCGGGGACACAGCGGGGACTCAGCGGGGACACAGTGGGGGACAAACGGGACACCACGGAACACAGCGGGACACAGCAGACACAGCGGGGACAATGCGGGCATACAGCGGGCAACAGCGGGGGCACAGCAGGACACAGCAGGGGACAGAGCGGGGGACACACCAGGACACAACGGGGACAAAGGGGGACTCAGCGGGGGACACAGCAGGGGACAAAGCGGAACACCACGGGACACAGTGTGACACAGCGGGACACAGCGGGAACACTGCGGGGACACAGCGGGACAAAGCAGGGGACACAGCGGGACACAACGGGACATAGCGGGGGACACAGCAGGGGACAGCGGGGAACAGAGAGGGGACACAGCGTGACACAGGGGTGACACAGCTGGACACAGCAGGGTACACAGCGGGACACAGCGGGCACACAGCGGGGACACAGCGGGGCACAGTGGGACACAGTGGGGACAGAGCGGGGGACACAGCAGTGGACACATCGGGGGACACAGAGGGGACACAGTGGGACACAGCGGGGGACACAGCGAGGACACATTGGGACACAGCGGGGACACAGCGGGACTCAGCGGGGGACACAGCAGTACACAGCGGGACACAGCGGGACACAGCGGGGGACACAGTGGGACAGAGCAGGGTACACAGCAGGGGACACAGAGGGACCCAGCGGGACACAGCGGGGGACACAGCGAGGACAAATTGGGACACAGAGGGGACACAGCTGGACTCAGTGGGGGACACAGCAGGACACAGCATTACACAGCGGGACACAGCGGGACACAGCGGGGGACACAGTGGGACAGAGCAGGGTACACAGCAGGGGACACAGAGGGACCCAGCGGGACACAGCGGGGGACACAGGGGGGACACTGCGGGACACTGCGGGAGACAAAGCGAGGACACAGCGTGACACAGCGGAACACAGCAGGACACAGTTGGGACACAGCAGGGGACACAGCGGGACACAGAGGGGGACAAGCAGGACACAGTGGGGGACACGGGGGGACAATGCGGGACACAGCGGGGGACACAGCGATGACAAAGCGGGACACAGCGGGGACACAGCGGGACTCAACACGGTCACAGCGAGACACAGTGGGACACCTCGGGGACACAGCAGGGGACACAGCGGGACACAGCGGTGGACACAGCGGGACACAGCGGGCGACACAGGGGGAACAAAGCGGGACACAGCAGGGGACACAGCGAGGACTCAGCGGGACACATCTGGGACAGAGCGGGAATCAGCGGGAGACACAGCGGGACACAGAGGGACAGAGCGGGGACACAGCAGGGACACAGCGGGGGACACAGTGGGACACAGCGGGGGACAGAGCAGGTGACAGCGGGGGACAGAAAAAGGACAGAGCGGGACACAGCGGTGACACCGCTGGACACAGTGGGGTACACAGCAGGACACAGCGGGCACACAGCTGGGACACAGCGGGACACATGGGGACACAGTGGGGACAGAGCGGGACACAGAGGGACACAGCGGGGTACACAGCGGGACACAGCGGGACACAGGGGGTCACAGCGGGGACAAAGCGGGGACTCAGCAGGGGACACAGCGGGTGACAAACGGGACACCACGGAATACAGGGGAATACAGCGCGACACAGCGAGGGACACAGCAGGACACAGCGGGACACAGAGGTGGACACAGCGGAACACAGCAGGGGACAGAACAGGGGACACAGCGGGACACAACGGGGACAAAGCGGCACTCAGCGGGGGACACAGTGAGGACACAGCGGGACACAGCGGTGACACAGCGAGAGACGCAGCGGGGGACACAGCGGGACACAGCGGGGAACAAAGAGAAGACACAGCGGGACCCAGCGGGACACAGCGTCGATAGAGCGGGGACAGAGCGGGACACAGCGGTGACACAGCGGGACTCAGCGGGGGACACTGCGGGACCCAGCGGGACCAAGCGGGGACACAGCAAGGACACAGCGGGGGACACAGCGGGACACAGCGGAACACAGCGGGGGACACAGCAAGGGACACAGCGGGGTATACAGCGGGACACAGTGGGGAACACAGAGAGGACACAGCAGGACCCAGCGGGACCCAGCGGGGGACACAGCAAGGACACAGCAGAACAAAGCGTGGGAAACAGCGAGGACACAGCGGGACACAGCGAGACACAGCGGGACACAGTGGGGACACAGCAGTAGACACAGCGAGACACAGCGGGGGACACAGCGGGACACAGCGGGGAACACAGCGAGGACACAGCGAGGACACAGCGGGGACAAGCGGGGACTCTGCGGGAACATAGTGGGACACAGCGGGGCACAAAGTGGGACACAGCGGGATAAAGCTTGGGACAC
>NW_012292713.1:0-7384 GCF_000151885.1 Dipodomys ordii | reverse complement strand
GCCCCCAAGTTTGAGCACCTTTGAAGGGGGAAGACTTGTAAAACAGTTGATTTTTTTTCAGATAGTTGACAGGATTTGCCATAAAAGCTTTTCCATTCTTGGGGCACCTGTCTTTAGGTACCCTCCTATCAGGGCACAACAAGAGTGTTATACAGGAATTCAATCACAAGATAGAAGCCCATTTTGAGAGGTCCAGTTGGAAGTCTATTAGAAAGCTGGCGAATGCAAGCAGACATACGTCCCCAAAAACCTTGCAGCCTTGAATGCACTTAATACTGCTAGGAAACTGAGCCAAGAGGGTTGTAAAGAGCAGAAGAGCAGAAAAACAATCTCAACAAACTAGATCAATTCTAATGGAGAGTTAAAAAAGGACACCATGGTGACCTGAGGACAGTAAGGAGACAAGGCATGACTCAATGGCAAGCTGAGTTGGTCAGGGCATAAATAGGGTCATGGTCAGGTGACAGGTTCACCTGGGAGGAGCTTGAGAATTCTCAAGTTCCTGGTACAAAGCTAGCAGGTGTGGTAACTTATTGTCCAAGTTCCTGCCCCTGCCTCTAGGAATTCAGATGAGCCTATTACTGGTGTGGGGGGGAGTTTTACCTCTAAGAGTTTTCACACCAAGATGCCAAGATGGCACCAATCTCAAAAAGTGCAAAATTTTATGATTCAACCAGGTCTAAAGTTTTGGTATATATTGGAAACTGTTTTGCTGATAACCAAAGCTCAGTAAGGTTCTCTGCTCAGCGATTTGCCCTTGAACAAAAAAGTCCTGATCCACAAAACTTAACTATATAACCTGTAAAAAATAGAAGCAACAATTTTCCCTCAAACCAGGATTTCATTTCTACGCGTTTTATTTGTTTTTAGTTTAATTTTGTAAAGGTGATGTATAGAATGGTTACAGTTACATAAGTAAAGAGTACATTTCTTTTTGGAAAATGTCACCCCTTCTCTCACCCAGCTTTTATCTCCCTGTAAGTAGCAGTTCTCCAGGTACCAACTGAAGCCACAATAGTTCTGATGTACTGAAATCAGCAGGAATGTTCTAAAATCAAAAGACCACTGGCAAATTGAATGCCACCGAACAAATCAACAAAACCTAAGCATTACCAAAAGGTAGTCAACAGAGGAAAGACATGGCAAGAAGAGGTGTATAATGAGTCCTGGGGTACCCTTTGAAGTCAATCCCAAGTCTTTCAAGAAGAGAAAGGGATCTTAGTTTGCTAGGTGCTGGACACTGCTTCCTCTTACTCCTCATCCTCTTTCCTGTCTAGTTCAGAAGTACCGGATGACTCATGGAGCAAGACATACTCTCTGCTACTGAACCCAAACTCAAGGACATCCATCTTTTTGAGTTCATAGTATCTCTGTGACTCAGTGCACTGATTTCTTAGGGCTCAGCTGCTCTCAGAAAATGAAGAAACTAGGATTTGCATCTTTTGAATCTCCTCTTCATCCATTTTTTCTTCCTCTCTTTCTTTTCTCTGGTATCTATCTTCAGCTTTTTGGCAGCAGGAGTAGGTAGTGATGTGTCTTCCCTTTCAGTTGCTGTCAAATCTGAGGAATCCCGACTCTCGCCTTCCTCCGCTGCGGCCACTTTAGGGTCCGCGTCTCTGTCGCCCTCCGTTTCTTCAGGTGCTCCTTCGGTGTCCACAGCCCCTGGGTCTCTGGGAGCAGCGATTGTCTCCTCTGACTCACCAGTCTCCCCACTTTTGTCTATGGGTGACTCCCCTCCATCCATCTCCGGAAGGAGTTGAGAAATCACGGCTAGGTCGGGACATGGAGATGAGAGTACCACCACCACCACCACCGCACTCTTGACCACGGTTGCCATAGGAGTCGTGGTCCTGGCATCCATCCCCCTCAGCAGCCTGGACCGGGAAATGAAGCCTGGGCTGTGCAGCTCTCCTTTATAGACAGGACGGGAAGAGCCTGCGCCCCCCCCCACACTTCTGCTTCCCCTTCCAGGAGGGCAGGCCCTGGCAGAAGCCTCAGGCTGGCCCCGCCTTTAATCCTCTCTGCTCAGGGGCTGAGATCTGAGACATTGGGGCAGGAAAGTCTGAGAGACTCTCATCTCCAGTGCACTACCAGAGAAGGCAGAAGTGAGCTGGGGCTCAAGTGGTAGAGGATGAGCCTGGAACACAGAAGCTTAGGGCCTAGGACCAGAGTTGAAGACAAAACCTTTACGAATATGAGTTTGTTGAAAGCAAGGATCTAAGCTTCGGCAATGTAGACACGTCTCATTGGATCCCGATTACCTTTGGTAGAGACAGTCTTAGTCATGTTCTGGAGTTGAATGGCCTCCTGGGGAGAAAGGACGTGGTGGTAGAGTTACCACAGGTGGGATGGTGAGGGCAGAGCCTCCACTTGCCCAGAAGGTTTGGAGGCCACCTAGGTCAAGGCAGTCGTACACCTAGCATCCACCTGACAGGTAGATGGTGCAGGAGTTTCAGTGACATTGGGTGTTGCAGGAAGAGGATTCTTAATTCCTGAATGGTGGAATCCAGGTGCCATTTAGAGCAGTCTTCTGAGATTATCCAAACCTTGGACACCAGGAATGCTGGAATCTAGCAGAGCTGATACTGTTGACACAAAAATGTGTGTGGGGTCTGTTATCCACGGAAAGGTCAGGAGCCAATGTGGAAGATTCTGAAGCTTGGTGCCAGGTCTCTAGTACCCTTGGTGAAATGAATTTGGCACATTATTGAACTTAAAATACTGGCACAGTATAGCATATTCTTGATAAGACAGCTGTAGTGGGAGCGTGTTTTGTGAATTCAGGGTGTCTGTGGTGGATGGATGTCGCTACCGCCTCGACCAGCAAGGAAGATGCGACACTGAACTCTTCTCTCTGCAGTTTATTCAGGACCTTTGAGCAATCTTCTGACCCCAACACCAGAGAGAATTCCCCACAGCCTTAAGTACCTGCTGGGTAGCCAACCCTGATACGCCACGTGGGAACCACCAATAGGTTCAGGTGTGCAGAAGCAAGCCAGATTCTTTGCCTTAGCCATATAAGGAGTTGTTTACCACAGAGAGCACTCGCCATCGGGAAAGTGGAGGGTGGAAGCCAGCACCATCTTCCAGGTGCGGCCTCTCAGCAGCTCCCTACAGTTCCCCCTTTTTTGTTTAAAGATCACAGATGAGAACAGAGGTCTGATCCCTGTTGTGCAATGCAAGGACTGCATACAAGCCTTCTCCCAGAGGGCGCCTTCTCTAGGGATGACTCAGCCTGTCCATTGATTCGTTTTTCACAAGGACGGGAAAAGGCGAATCGAACCCGTGTGCAATCAAACATGCTCTCCTCGAGGGCAAAACTCATGCCTCTCGACTGCAGTACTTTGGCTTTGCAATCTGTGTTCATTGTTTTAGGGTGGCAAGCCACGCTTGGGGGGACTGACCTGCTCCAATGGCTGTAAAGGCTTGGATAATCATGGCTGCACTGCGACACTGAGAACCTCTAATTTGGCAAATGCACCACAGACATACCAAGGAGGCTAACACCAGGAGGCCTGTCAGGGCTCCCAAACCTGCCCATTCCTTAAGATGATTCCTAGCAGTGGAGATCCATGAAGATAACCCCTCCGCCAATCTGGCATCCACTCGGGTCGAGTTCACCATGATGATGGCAACCCTGAGCTGTTCCATCAGGCTGTCGAACTCCCCAGTTCAATTACCTAAAAGATAACTAGACAACCGTTTAGACAAATTTGCAGCGTTTTTTGAATAGGGTTTTTCCTGGGCCTGAACTCTGGGCCTGGGCGCTGTCCCTCAGCTCTTCAGCTCAAGGCCAGCGCTCTACCACTTGAGCTACAGCGCCACTTCCAGCTTTTTCTTTTTGCTTATGTGGTGCTGAGGAATCGAACCCAGGGCCTCAGGCATGCAAGGCAAGCGCTCTACCACTGAGCCACCTTCCCAGCTCCCTACTTTCCCGGCCCCCTACTTTCCCAGCCCCTACTTTCCCAGCCCCTTCTGATCTTTCATCCTGCAGACCATTCTCTACCACCTCACTGCAACGCTGGTCCTCAAGACAGCCTCTTATCAATTTCCATATTGGTCTCACTCTGCTTTTGTTCAGAGGCAAAATCTAGGTCCCTCTCTAGTTTCTCCCAAGAGGCCACCGTGAGGCTTCCGGAGACAGCGAAGACAGCGAACCACGGGGCAACGATGTCACATTCATCCAAAAATCTCTCTAAAGTACTTTTTAACTTTTTTGAGTGCAGCAGCTCATTGAGAGCCAAAAAAATTGGGTGCGAAGAAGAAGCGCCCATGTTTTAAACATTTAAAGCTGGTAAACAAACTTTCACTTTTGGCTACTCTATTGACTAGCCCTGGGTTCTCGCTCTCTCTTTATCTACCGAGAAGAGCAAAAATCCCCCCCCCCCCGCTCTTGTCGCGGATTCCTCTTTTACCTGGGAACTTACTCCCCGCTCTTGTCGCGGATTCCCCCTTTTACCTGGGAACTTACCCCCGCTCTTGTCGCGGATTCCACTTTTACCTGGGAACTTACCGGTGCACCACCCTGACCACAGAGAGTTCTGAGTCCTCGTTGGGGTTATGGCTGAGTCCCCGTACGGGCCACCACGTGTCCCTACCGCCTCGACCAGCAAGGAAGATGCGACACCGAACTCTTCTCTCTGCAGTTTATTCAAGACCTTTGAGCAATCTTCTGACCCCAACCTCGGGGAGAATTCCCCACAGCCTTAAGTACCTGCTGGGTAGCCAACCCTGATACGCCACGTGGAAACCACCAATAGGTTCAGGTGTGCGGAAGCAAGCCAGATTCTTTGCCTTAGCCATATAAGGAGTTGTTTACCACAGAGAGCACTCGCCATCGGGAAGGTGGAGGGCGGAAGCCGGCACCATCTTCCAGGTGCGGCCTCTCAGCAGCTCCCTACAGGTGGAGCTGCTATGGAACCATGGGGAGTATTCCTTGGTTTTCTTGGATAATGACTCCTCATTCAGATCTTACCTTTACGGTGTAGTGAAGAAGAAAGTACTGAGTTCCGCAAAAAATGAAGTTGCCTGAAGGAATGCTTGGGTAGAAATAGGATTGGGGCTGGGTGTGGCTGAAGGAGAGCTGAAGGGGGCCTCTCATGTCATTGAGAAAGGCTCTTGGGACTTCAAACATGATGCAGGTAGATTTAGATGGTCAGAGTTGCTACTGCAAATCATGTGGGATGGAGGAAATAAGACTGGAGACAGGAGGACCACTGTGATGCTGGTGTGAGTGGCTGGTTGCTCACCAGATGGAGACGAGACTGGTATGTGGTCCAAGCTACAGCCTTACATGGTCTTGAATGGGGAAGGAGAGGAACTCATCATTGATTGTCTGGTTTATGTTGATAGGTGGGTGAGCCCCGTTATTTAAAGGCAAACCATAGCCTCAAGGGCCCTGACTGTAGGCACTGAGTTGACTATTCTGTGTTAGCAACTTCTCAGGTTTTTTTTTTTGTGTGTGTCGTATGCTTAAAAGCATACTATCAGCAAAAATGTTGCATGTGAAATGTTTGTTTAGAAGGAATATCTGTTAACTTTCATGGAATAATCATCACAGTTCCATGATAACAGCTCCATTTCTCTTACACTGAGGAATAATGAGTACTGGCATATGGTAGACTAATGGCAAAATCTTTGGGTATTAAAGTGATAGTAACATCAGCCTCTATCCTAGGCAGGTATCTGTCCCAGCAGGCAGGGAACCAGTCCTGCTTGTGTTATTTTGAGGTGGGTCCTGACAGTGCTCTTAAGAGGCTGTTCTAGTGCTTTGTGTCCAGTATTGTCCTTACTTGTACACATTGTTGAAGAACACCACTGTCTTTCTGACCATGTACTTTGAAATGTGGCCAGTTCTCCTGGAAGTCCTTCCATACTATTTTCAGTGTTTGTTGAATTTATAGTGGGAATGCTCTCCTTACTTTGATCAGAACTAAGATATCTGTAGACTTTGCTTTGTATTCTGAGGTTCTCCATGTCTCTGAAAGCATGGAGAATAAGTGGAAGTTTCTCTGCAGTTTTTTTTGGGGGGGTGTCCGGTTGTGGGGCCTGAACCCTGGGCCTGGGCGCTGGACCCCAGCTCCTCAGCTCAAGGCTAGTGCTCTACCACTTGAGCCACAGCGCCACTTCTGGATTTTTTTTTTGCTTATGTGGTGCTGAGGAATTGAACCGAGGGCCTCAGGCCTGCAAGGCAAGAGCTCTACCACTGGGCCACCTTCCCAGCCCTCTGCATTTCTTATAAAGTCTCTTCTATGTTTTTCTGACCTAAAGCTTGTGTCTAATGTAAGCTCTGAAAGTCATCTTCACAGGTAAATTCACATGTGGATTTTCCATGATGATAACTCCAGGAAGAACACTTCACAGCAGCCTTGAGTCTATTAATTCTCCCTACTGAATACCTTGTTTTCTTCTGTGTTGTTCATAGTCTGCAGGACTTGTGATTAAGGCAACTTTGGTTTTAAGTTTGTTTCATGTCCAATTGGGACTTGTGACCTTGAATGGACTAAGGCTTCTGTTGGGCTCTTTCATATCTTTATTTAAAAAGATAATCTGATATCTTTATTTAAAAAGATAATCTGATATCTTTATTTAAAAAGATAATCTGATATCTTTATTTAAAAAGATAATCTCTAGAATTCAGCCATAGTTGTATGCTGCACAATGAGAAAGACTTCTGGTGGCACTCTGGCTGTGAGTCCACCAGCCACAGTCTGAGCTTCCTGGAAATGCTCCATTAGGGTGTAGGTATTCCTTGTGGAAGTGGGGTCCTTCTGGGATATGAAAACCATTTGCTGTTTGAGATGGCTGTGGTGTGAACCTGTACTTCTTGCCTGGCCAATGTCAGAGTTGTCTTCTGCTATGTGATGGGCTCAAGGTAGGAGACTGTGTTATAGGGTGTGCCTCTGGAATGAAGAAAAACTTATCCTCATCATCCTGTTGAGGACTATGATCATTTTATGAATGTTTAAGATCACTTTATGAATGTTTACAGGTGTGTGGGCATTGGGATGCCTCTATATCAAGACATATCTAAATGCAATGCTTTATATCCTGGGATTCTCTCTGAATAGGAAGGTGACTATTGATATGAGGGACATCAGGAAGGGAGAGCCATGCTCTTTCCATCATACTTGAAAATGGACTGTGCTCAGCTAAGGGCTCTTGAAGTTACTTTGTGCTCCATGGTCTGCCTGAGCAGACCTGGGGAGGTTCCTTCGGCTTGCTGGGGTGAGGTGAGCCCTTTCTTCCTATGTGGTTCCCTTATCAGTTCTGAACAAGTCTTCCTGGATCCCTGAGATTTCTAAGAAGTCACCGTTGATTGCTTTTCCTTACATAACTTGATGCATAAGCCCTTCTGAATATGAGTACTCTGGTAGAATTGTGT
>NW_012292712.1:0-7385 GCF_000151885.1 Dipodomys ordii | reverse complement strand
AGCGGGACCCAGCGGGGAACACAGCGAGGACACAGCGGGACCCAGCGGTACACAGCGTTGATACAGCGGGGACACAACGTTACACAGTGTGGTACACAGCTGTGAACACAACGGGACACAGTGGGGGCACAGCGGGACACAGCGGGACACAGTGGGACACAGCGGGGACAAAGCTTGAGACACAGCGGGGTACAGAGCAGGAGACAGTGGGGGACACAGCGAGGACACAGCGGGACACAGCGCTGACACTGCGGGGGACACAGCGGGGGACACAGCCGGACACAGCGGGACACAGCGGGGGAAACAGGGGGGACCCAGCGGGACCCAGCGCGGGACACATCGTGGACACATTGGGACACAGCGGGGACACAGCGGGACACAGCGGGGGACACAGCAGTACACAGCGGGACACAGCGGGTCACAGCGAGGGACACAGAGGGGTACAAAGCGGGACACAGTGGGGAACACAGGGAGGACACAGCGGGACCCAGCGGGACACAGCGTCGATACAGCGGGGACACAGCGGGACACAGTGGGGTACACAGCTGGGGATACAACGGGACACAGCGGGGGACACAGCGAGGACACAGCAGAACACAGCGTGGGAAACAGCGAGGACACAGCGGGACACAGCGAGACACAGGGGGACACAGTGGGGACACAGCAGTAGACACAGCGGGACACAGCGGGGGACACAGCGGGACACAGCAGGGAACACAGCGAGGACACAGCGGGGACACAGCGGGGACACTGCGGGAACATAGTGGGACACAGCGGGGCACACAGCGGGACACAGCGGGACACGGCTTGGGACACAGCGGGAACACAGCAGGACACAGCGGGGGACACAGCGAGGACACAGCGGGACACAGCGGGACACAGCGAGGGACAAAGTGGGAGACAGCAGGGGACACAGCGAGGACACAGCGGGACACAGCGGCGACACATAGAGGACTCAGCGGGGGACACAGTGGGGGACAGAGCGGGACACAGCGGGACCCAGCGGGGACAAAGCGTGGGACAAAGCGGGAGACAGCAGGGGACACAGCGAGGACACAGCGGGACACAGCGGCGACACATAGAGGACTCAGCGGGGGACACAGTGGGGGACAGAGCGGGATACAGCGGGACCCAGTGGGGACAAAGCGTGAGACACAGCGGTGGACAGAGCAGGAGACAGAGGCGGACACAGCGAGGACACAGCGGGACACAGCGGGGACACAGGTGGCTGAGGGGGGGCCACAGCGGGGGACAAAGCAGGACACCACGGAACACAGTGTGAAACAGCGGTGAACCTGCGGGGACACAGCGGGACACAGCGGGGACACAGCGGGACCCAGCAGGACACAGCGGGACACAGCAGGACACAGCGGGGGACACAGCGGGACACAGCGGGGACACAGAGGGGACTCAGCAGGGGACATAGCGGGGGACAAATCGAGACACCACAGGACACAGTGGGACACAGCGGGACACAGCGGGGACACTGCGGGGACACAGCGGGACACAGTGGGGGACACAGCGGGACACAGCGGGGTACAGAGCAGGGACAAAGAAGGACACAGCGGTGGACACAGCGGGGGACACAGCGAGTGACACAGCGGGGGACACAGCGGGACACAGTGGGGAACACAGAGAGAGACACAGCAGGACCCAGCGAGACACAGCGTCGATACAGCAGGGACACAGCGGGGTACACAGCTGTTGACGCAACGGGACACAGTGGGGGACACAGCGGGACACAGCGGGACACAGTGGGGCACAGCGGGGACAAAACGGGAGACACAGTGGGGAACAGAGCAGGACACAGCAGGGGACACAGAGAGGACACAGTGGGGACACAGCGAGACTCAGCCGGGGACACAGCAGGGGACAAAGCGGGACACCACGGGACACAGTGGGACACAGCGGGACACAGCGGGGTCACTGCGGGACACAGTGGGGGACAAAGCGGGACACAGCGGGACACAGCGGGGACGCAGCAGGACACAGCGGGACACAGTGGGACACGGCGGGGGACACAGCGGGACACAGAGGGGGACACAGCGAGGACATAGCGGGACACAGAGGGACACAGCAGGGGACAGAGCGAGGACACAGTGGGGGACAAAGTGGGGGAAACAGCTGGACACAGCGGGGAACACAGCGAGGACACAGCGGCACCCAGCGGGACACAGCGTAGATACAGCGGAGACACAGCGTTACACAGCATGGTACAAAGCTGTGGACACAACGAGACACAGTGGGGGCACAGCGGGACACAGCGGGACGCAGTGGGACACAGCGGGGACAAAGCGTGAGACACAGCAGGGGATAGAGCTGGAGACAGCGGGGGACACAGCGGGGACACAGCGAGGACACAGCGGGACAGAGCAGGACACTGCAGGGCACAGCGGGGGACACAGCGGGACACAGCGGGGGACACAGCGGGAGACAGCGTGGGACACAGCGAGGACACAGCGGGACACAGCGCTGACACTGCGGGGACACAGCGGGGGACACAGTGGGGGACACAGCCGGACACAGCGGGACACAGCGGGGGACACATGGAGGACTCAGCGGGACAAAGCGGGGACACAGCGGCGACTCACCGGGGGACACAGCGGGGGACAAAGCGGGACACCACAGAACACAGTGGGAAACAGCGGGACACAGCGGGGAAACTGCGGGGACACAGGGGGACAAAGCGTGGGACACATAGGGACACAGTGGGGGACACAGCGGGGGACACAGCCGGACACAGTGGGACACAGCGGGGCACACAGGGGGGACCCAGCGCGACCCAGCGGGGAACAGAGCGAGGACACAGCGGGACCCAGCGGTAAACAGCGTCGATACAGCGGGGACACAGCGTTACACAGCGTGGTACACAGCTGTGAACACAACGGGACACAGTTGGGGCACAGCGGGACACAGCGGGACACAGTGGGACACAGCGGGGACAAAGCTTGAGACACAGCGGGGTACAGAGCGGGAGACAGCGGGGGACACAGCGAGGACACAGCGGGACACAGCGCTGACACTGCGGGGGACACAGCGGGGGACACAGCAGGGGACACAGCCGGACACAGCGGGACACAGCGGGGGAAACAGGGGGGAACCAGCAGGACCCAGTGCGGGACACAGCGTGGACACATTGGGACACAGCAGGGACACAGCGGGACACAGCGGGGGATACAGCAGTACACAGCGGGACACAGCGGGTCACAGCGAGGGACACAGAGGGGCACATAGGGGGACACAGTGGGGAACACAGGGAGGACACAGCGGGACCCAGCGGTACACAGTGTGAATACAGCGGGGACACAGCGGGACACAGTGGGGTACACAGCTGGGGACACAACGGGACCCAGCGGGGGACACAGCGAGGACACAGCAGAATACAGCGTGGGAAACAGCGAGGACACAGCGGGACACAGCGAGATACAGCGGGACACAGTGGGGACACAGCAGTAGACACAGCGAGACACAGCGGGGGACACAGCGGGACAAAGCGGGGAACACAGTGAGGACACAGCGGTTACACAGCGGAGACACTGCGGGAACATAGTGGGACACAGCGGGGCACACAGCGGGACACAGCTTGGGACACAGCGGGAACACAGCAGGACACAGCAGGGGACACAGCGAGGACACAGTGGGACACAGTGTGACACAGCGTGGGACAAAGCGGGAGACAGCAGGGGACACAGCGAGGACACAGCGGGACACAGCGGTGACACATAGAGGACTCAGCGGGGGACACAGTGGAAGACAGAGCGGGACAAAGCGGGACACTGCGGGACACAGCGGGGGACACAGCGGGACACAGCGGGGGACCCAGCGGGACACAGCGGGACACAGCGGGACACTACGGGGCACAGCGGGGGACACAGCGGGACACAGCGGGGGACACAGGGAGGACACAGTTTAGCACAGCATGGGACAAAGCGAGGACACAGCGGGACACAGCGAGACACAGCGGGACACAGCGGGGACCCAGCAGTGACACAGCGGGACACAGCGGGGGACAAAGCGGGACACCACGGAACACAGCAGGACACAGCGTGAAACAGCGGTGAACCTGCGGGGACACAGCGGGACACAGCGGGGGACACAGCGGGACACAGCATCTATAGAGCGGGGACACAGCGGGACACAGCGGTGACACAGCGGGACCCAGCAGGGACACAACAAGGACACAGCGGATTACACAGCGGTACACAGCGGGACACAGAGGGGGACACAGCGAGGGACACAGCGGGGGACACAGCGGGACACAGCGGGGGACACCGCGGGACACAGCGGGGACACAGAGGGGACTCAGCAGTGGACATAGCGGGGGATAAAGCGGGACACCACATGACACAGTGGGACACAGCGGGACACAGCGGGGACACTGCGGGGACACAGCGGGAGAAAGCGGGGGACCCAGCGGGACACACCGGGACACAGCAGGACCCAGCGGGGAAACAGGGGGGACACAGTGGGACACAGCGAGGACACAGCGGAACACAGCATGGGACAATGCGAGGACACAGCGGGAAACAGCGAGACACAGCGGGACCCAGCGGGGACCCAGCAGTGGACACAGCGGGACACAGCGGGGGACAAAGCAGGACACCACGGAACATAGCAGGACACAGCATGAAACAGCGGTGAACCTGTGGGGACACAGCGGTACACAGCGGGGGACACAGCGGGACCCAGCGGGACACAGCGGGGGACACAGCCGGACACAGCAGGGACACAGCGGGACCCAGCAGGACACAGCGGGGGACACAGCGGGACACAGCGGGACAAAGCGGGGGACACAGCAGGGACACAGTGGGACACAGTAGGACACAGCGTGGGACAAAGCGGGAGACAGCGGAGGACACAGCGAGGACACAGCTGGACACAGCGGGGACACAAGGGGACTCAGCAGGGGACATAGAGGGGAAAAAGCGGGACACCACGGGACACAGTAGGACACAGCGGGACACAGCGGGGACACTGCGGGACACAGCCGGGGGACACAGCGGTGGACAGCGGGGGACAGAGAAGGGACACAGCGAGACACAGAGGGGACACAGCTGGACACAGAAGGGTACACAGCGGGGCACAGCGGACACACAACAGGGACAGAGCTGGACACAGAGGGACACAGATGGGACAGAGCGTGACACAGCGGGACACAGCGGGACACAGCAGGGGACTCAGCGGGACACAGCGGGGGACACAGGGAGGACCCAGCTGGACACTGAATGAGACAGAGCGAGGACACAGCCGGACACAGCGAAACACAGCGTGACACAGTGGGGACACAGCAGGGTACACAACGGGACACAGCCGGGGACACAGAGGGGCACAGCGGGGTACACAGCAAGGACAAAGCGGGACACAGCGGGGGACACAGCGAGGACACAGCGGGACACAGCGGTGACACAGCGGGACACAGCTGGGGACACTGCGGGACACAGCGGGACACAGCGGGGACACAGCAAGGACACAGCGGGGGACACAGCGGGACACAGCGGGGAACAAAGAGAGGACACAGCGGGACCCAGCGGGACACAGCGTCAATAGAGCGGGGACACAGCGGGACACAGCGGTGACACAATGGGACTCAGCGGGGGACACTGCGGGACCCAGCGGGACCCAGCGGGGACACAGCAAGGACACAGCGGGGGACACAGCGGGACACAGCGGGGGACACAGCGAGTGACACAGCAGGGGACACAGCGGGACACAGTGGGGAACACAGAGAGAGACACAGCAGGACCCAGCGAGACACAGCGTCGATACAGCAGGGTCACAGCGGGGTACACAGCTGTTGACACAACGGGACACAGTGGGGGACACAGCGGGACACAGCGGGACACAGCGGGGCACAGCGGGGACAAAATGGAAGACACAGTGGGGAACAGAGCAGGACACAGTGGGGGACACAGAAAGGACACAGTGGGGACACAGCGAGACTCAGCCGGGGACACAGCGGGGGACAAAGCGGGACACCACGGGACACAGCGGGACACAGCGGGACACAGCGTGGTCACTGCGGGACACAGTGGGGGACAAAGCGGGACACAGCGGACACAGCGGGGACGCAGGGGGACACAGCGGGACACAGCGGGACACGGCGGGGGACACAGCGGGACACAGAGGGGGACACAGCGAGGACACAGCGGGACACAGAGGGACACAGCGGGGGACAGAGCAAGGACACAGTGGGGGACAAAGTGGGGGAAACAGCTGGACACAGCGGGGAACACAGCGAGGACACATCGGGACCCAGCGGGACACAGCGTCGATACAGCGGAGACAGCGTTACACAGCATGGTACAAAGCTGTGGACACAACGGGACACAGTGGGGGCACAGCGGGACACAGCGGGACGCAGTGGGACACAGCGGGACACAGCGGGACACAGCGGGGACAGAGCGGGACACAGTCGGACACAGCGGGACACAGCGGGGGACACAGCGGAAGACAAAGAGGGACACCACGGAACACAGCGGGACACAGCAGGAAACAGCATTGACACTGCGGGGACACAGTGGGACACAGCGGGGAACACAGCGGGACACAGAGGGGGACATAGCGGGACACAGTGGGGGACACAGCCGGACACAGCAGGGGAAACAGTGGGGGACACAGCGGGACACAGCGGGACACAGCGAGGACACAGCGGGACACAGCGGGACACTGCAGGGCACAGCGGGGGACACAGCGGGACACAGCGGGGGACAAAGCGAGGACACAGCGGAACACAGAGTGGGACACAGTGAGGACACAGCGGGACACAGCGGGACACAGCCGGGTCCCAGCAGTGGACACAGCGGGACACAGCGGGGGACACAGCGGGACACAGAGGGAGACACATGGAGGACTCAGCGGGACAAAGCGGGGACACAGCGCGACTCACCGGGGGACACAGCGGGGGACAAAGCGGGACACCACAGAACACAGTGGGAAACAGCGGGACACAGCGGGGAAACTGCGGGGACACAGGGGGACAAAGCGTGGGACACATAGGGACACAGCGGGGGACACAGTGGGGGACACAGCGGGACACAGCAGGGAACACAGCGAGGACACAGCGGGACCCAGCGGTACACAGCGTCGATTCAGCAGGGACACAGCATTACACAGCGTGGTACACACCTGTGATCACAACGGGACACAATGGGGGCACAGCGAGACACAGCGGGACACAGCGAGGACACAGCGGGACACAGCGCTGACACTGCGGGGGACACAGCGGGGGACACAGTGGCGGACACAGCCGGACACAGCGGGACACAGCGGGGGACACAGGGGGGACACAGCGGGACCCAGCGCGGGACACAGCGAGGACACATTGGGACACAACGGGGACACAGCGGGACTCAGCGGGGGACACAGCAGTACACAGCGGGACACAG
>NW_012292711.1:0-4259 GCF_000151885.1 Dipodomys ordii | reverse complement strand
GAAGCAGGAGAAGCAGAAGCAGGAGAAGCAGAAGCAGAAGAAACAGAAGAAGGAGAAGAAGCAGAAGCAGAAGGAGAAGCAGAAACAGAAGGAAAAGCAGAAAGAGAAGCAGGAGAAGCAGAAGAAGAAGCAGCAGGAGAAGCAGAAGCAGAAAAAGCCGAAGAAGCAGAAGCAGAACCTGAAGCAGAAGGAGAAGCAGGAGAAGCAGAAGAAGCAGAACCTGGAGAAGCAGAAGGAGAAGCAGAAGCAGAAAGAGAAGCAAAACAGAAGGAGAAGCAGAAGAAACAGAAGAAGCAGAGGCAGTAGCAGAAGAAGCAGAAGATGCAGAAGCAGAAGGAGAAGCAGAAGGAAAAGCAGAAGAACGAGAAGGAGAAGGAGAAACAGAAGGCAAAGCAGAAAGAGAAGCAGAAGAAAGAGCAACAGAAGGAAAAGAAGCAGGAGAAGCAGAAAGAGCAGCAGAAGGAGAAGCAGGAGGTGCAGAAAGAGGAGAAGCAGAAGCAGAAGAAACAGGAGAAGGACAAGAAGCAGAAGCAGAACCTGAAGCAGAAGGAGAAGCAGAAGAAGCAGTATCTGGAGAAGCAGAATGAGAAGCAGAAGCGGTAAGAGAATCAAAAGCAGAAGGAGAAGCAGAAGAAACAGAACAGAAGCAGTAGCAGTTGCAGCAGTAGGAGAAGCAGAAGGAAAAGCAGAAGAACGAGAAGGAGAAGGAAAAACAGAAGGAGAAGCAGAAAGAGAATCAGAATGAGAAGCAGAAGAAGCAGAAGGAGAAGCAGAAGCAGAAGAAGAAACATAAGGACAAGCACAAGCAGAAGGAGATGCAGAAGAAGAAGCAGGAGAAGCAGAAGAAGCAGAAGCAGAAGAAGAAGTAGAAGCAGGAGAAGGAGAAAGAAGAGCAGCAGAAGCAATAGGAGAAGCAGAAAGAGAAGCAGAAGCAGAATGAGAAGCAGAAAGAGAAGCAGTAGAAGCAGAAGAAGCAGGAATAGCAGAAGCAGAAGAAAGAGAAGAAGAAGAAGAAGAAGAAGAAGGAGAAGAAGAAGAAGAAGAAGTAGAAGAAGAAGAAGAAGAAGAAGAAGAAGAAGAAGAAGAAGAAGAAGAAGAAGAAGAAGAAGAAGAAGAAGAAGGAGAAGCATAAGGAGAAGCATAAGGAGAAGAATAAGGAGAAGCAGTAGAAGCAGAAGAAGCAGAAGAAGGAGAAGCAGAAGAAGAAAAGGAATAAGCATAAGAAGCAGAATCAGAGGAAGAAGCAGTAGGAGCAGCAGAAGGAGAAGCAGAAGGAGAAACAGAAGGAGTAGCAGAAGAAGGAGAAGCAGAAGCAGATGAAGTAGCAGAGGAGAAGCAGAAGAAGATGCAGAAGGAGAAGCAGGAGAAGCAGATGAGGAGAAGCAGAGGAGAATCAGAAGTAGGAGAAGAAAGGAGAAGGAATGGCAGCAGATGCTATAGGAGAAGCAGAAGGAGAAGCAGAAGCGGATGAGAGCAGAAAGAGAAGCATTAGAAGCAGAAGAAGCAGGAAAAGCAGAAGCAGAAGAAACAGAAGAAGAAGCAGCAGCAGCAGCAGTAGCAGCAGCAGCAGAAGAAGAAGAAGAAGAAGAAGAAGAAGAAGAAGAAGAAGAAGAAGAAGAAGAAGAAGAAGAAGAAGAAGAAGAAGACGAAGAAGAAGAAGAAGAAGACAAAGAAGAAGCATAAAGAGAAGCATAAGGAGAAGCAGTATAAGCAGAAGAAGCAAAATCAGGAGAAGCAGAAGCAGAAGAAAAAGAATAAGCAAAAGAAGCAGAAGCAGAAGCAGTGGGAGAAGCAGAAGAAGGAGAAGGAAAAGGAGCAGCAGAAGGAAAAGTTGAAGCAGAAAGAGAAGCAGAAACAGAAGGAGAAGAAGAACGAGAAACAGGAGAATCAGAAGAAGCAGAAGTAGAAGCAGAAAGAGGAGAAGGAGAAGCAGAAGTAGAATCAGAAGAAACAGAAGAAGAAGAAGCAGAAGAAACAGAAGCAAAAGAAACAGAAGAAGGAGAAGAGCAGAAGAAGAAGCAGAAGGAGAAAGAGAAGCAGAAGGAGAAGCAGAAAGAGAAGCAGAAGAAACAGGAGAAGCAGAAGCAGAAGAAACAGGAGAAGCCGAAGAAGCAGAAGCAGAATCTGAAGCAGGAGAAACAGAAGAAGCACAATCTGAAGCAGAAGCAGAAGAAACAGAAATAGTATAATAAGCAGAAGCAGAAGCAGCAGGAGAAGCAGAAGAAGAAGACGGAGAAGGCGAGAGAGAAGGAGTAGGAGTAGGAGAAGGAAAAGGATAAGGAGAAGCAGAAAGAGAAGCAGAAGGAGAAGCAGCACGAGAAGTAGGAGAAGCAGGAGAAGCAGAAGCAGGAGAAGCAGAAGAAACAGAAGACGCAGAAGCAGAAGGAGAAGCAGAAGGAGAAATTGAAGCAGAAGCAGAAGGAGAAGCAGAAGCAGAAGAAGGAGAAGGAGAAGCAGAAAGAGAAGCAGAAAGAGAAGCACAACGAGAAGCAGGAGAAGCAGAAGCAGGAGAAGCAGAAGCAGAAGAAACAGAAGAAGGAGAAGAAGCAGAAGGAGAAGCAGAAACAGAAGGAAAAGCAGAAAGAGAAGCAGGAGAAGCAGAAGAAGCAGCAGCAGGAGAAGCAGAAGCAGAAGAAGCCGAAGAAGCAGAAACAGAACCTAAAGCAGAAGGAGAAGCAGAAGAAGCAGAACCTGGAGAAGCAGAAGGAGAAGCAGAAGCAGAAAGAGAAGCAAAAGCAGAAGGAGAAGCAGAAGAAACAGAAGAATCAGAGGCAGTAGAAGAAGAAGCAGAAGATGCAGAAGCAGAAGGAGAAGCAGAAGGAAAAGCAGAAGAACGAGAAGGAGAAGGACAAGGAGAAACAGAAGGAGAAGCAGAAAGAGAAGCAGAAGAAGGAGCAACAGAAGGAAAAGCAGCAGGAGAAGCAGAAAGAGCAGAAGAAGGAGAAGCAGGAGATGCAGAAACAGGAAAAGCAGAAGCAGAAGAAACAGGAGAAGGACAAGAAGCAGAAGTAGACGCAGAAGCTGAAGCAGAAGGAGAAGCAGGAGAAGCAGAAGAAGCAGTATCTGGAGAAGCAGAATGAGAAGCAGAAGCGGAAAGATAATCAAAAGCAGAAGGAGAAGCAGAAGAAACAGAAGAACAGAAGCAGTAGCAGTTGCAGCAGTAAGAGAAGCAGAAGGAAAAGCAGAAGAACGAGAAGGAGAAGGAGAAACAGAAGGAGAAGCAGAAAGAGAATCAGAAGCAGAAGCAGAAGAAGCAGAAGGAGAAGCAGAAGCAGAAAAAGAAACATAAGGACAAGCAGAAGGAGATGCAGAAGGAGAAGCAGGAAAAGCAGAAGAAGCAGAAGAAGAAGTAGAAGCAGGAGAAGGAGAAAGAAGAGCAGCAGAAGCAATAGGAGAAGCAGAAGGAGAAGCAGAATCAGAATGAGAAGCAGAAAGAGAAGCAGTAGAAGCAGAAGAAGCAGGAAAAGCAGAAGCAGAAGAAAGAGAAGAAGAAGAAGAATAAGAATAAGAATAAGAAGAAGAAGAAGAAGAAGAAGAATAAGAAGAAGAAGAAGAAGAAGAAGGAGAAGCATAAGGAGAAGCAGTAGAAGCAGAAGAAGAAGGAGAAGCATAAGGAGAAGCAGTAGAAGCAGAAGAAGCAGAAGCAGGAGAAGCAGGAGCAGAAGAAAAAATATAAGCATAAGAAGCAGAATCAGAGGAAGAAGAAGTAGGAGCAGCAGAAGGAGAAGCAGAAGGAGAATCCGAAGGAGAAGCAGAAGAAGGAGAAGCAGAAGCAGAAGAAGTAGCAGAAGGAGAAGCAGAAGCAGAAGAAGATGCACAAGGAGAAGCAGGAGAAGCAGAAGAAGCAGAAGCAGAAGGAGAAGCAGAAGTAGGAGAAGAAGAAGGAGAAGGAAGGGCAACAGAAGCAATAGGAGAAGCAGATGGAGAAGCAGAAGCAGAATGAGAAGCAGAAAGAGAAGCATTAGAAGCAGAAGAAGCAGGAAAAGCAGAAGCAGAAGAATGAGAAGAAGAAGAAGCAGAAGAAGAAGAAGAAGAAGAAGAAGAAGAAGAAGAAAAAGAAGAAGAAGAAGACAAAGAAGAAGAAGACAAAGAAGAAGAAGACAAAGAAGAAGAAGAAGAAGAAGAAGAAGAAGAAGAAGAAGAAGAAGAAGAAGAAGAAGAAGAAGAAGAAGAAGAAGAAGAAGAAGAAGAAGAAGCATAAGGAGAAGAATAAGGAGAAGCATAAGGAGAAGCAGAAGAAGCAGAAGCAGGAGAAGCAT
>NW_012292710.1:0-3354 GCF_000151885.1 Dipodomys ordii | reverse complement strand
CAGCGGGGACACAGCGGGACAAAACAGGACACAGCTGGACACAGCGGGGACACAGCAGGGGACACAGCGGGGGACAGCGGGGACACAGCCGGACACAGCGAGGACACAGTGGGACACAGCGAAGACACAGCGGGACCCAGAGGGGACACAGCTGGGGACAGCAGGGAGACACAGCGGGGACACAGCGGGGACACTGCGGAACACAGTGGGGGCAGAGCAGGTGACAGCAGGGAGACACAGCGGGGACACAGCGGGGACACATCGATACAAAGCGGGACACAGCCGGTACACAGCAATACACAGCGGGACACACAGGGAAACACAACCAGACACAGCGGGGGACACAGCGGGACACAGCGGGACACAGTGGGGACAGAGCGGGACACAGCGGGGACACAGCGGGGGACACAGCGGGGCACAAAGTCAGACACCACGGGATACAGCGGAACATAGCGGGGACAGAGCGGGGGACACAGCGGGTGACAGCGGTGACACAGCTGGGGACAGCAGGGACACACCGGGATACAGCGGGGGACAGCGGGGACACGGGGGGGACACAGCAAGACACAGCGGGGGACACAGCGAGGACACAGTGGGGACACAGCGGGACACAGCGGGACAAAACGGGACAGAACGGGACACAGAGGGGGATACAGCGGGGGACATCGAGGACATCCCTGGGGACAGCAGGGACACAGCGGGACACAGCGGGGGACAGCGGGGACACAGCAGGACACAGCGGGGACACACCGGGGACACAGCGGGACACACCGGGGACACACATGCAGACAGCGGGGACACAACAGGACACAGCTGGGGACATCGGGGACACAGCGGGACACAGCGGAACACAGCAGGGACACAGCAGGGACACAGCGGGACACAGAGGGTTACACAGAGAGGACACAGCGTGACACATGGGGACACAGCGGGACACAGCGGGGGACACAGAGAGGACACAGCGGGGCACAAATGGGTACACAGCAAGGACACAGCGGGGCACAGCGGGAAATCGCGGGACACAGCGGGGACACAGCCGGGGACACTGTGGGGTACAGCGGCACACAGTGGGGACACATCGGGGGACACAGCGGGGGACACAGCGGGTGACACAGCGGGACACAGTGGGGTACGCAAAGGGACACAGTGGGGGACACAGTAGCGGAAGAGTGGGACATATCGGGACACAGCAGGACATAGCGGGGAACACAGCGGGGGACACAGCTGGACACAGCGGAGAAATAGTGGAGTACACAGCGGGGGACACAGCGGGATACAGAAAGACACAGCGAGGACAATGCGGGACACAGGATGACACAGCGGGGACACAGCGGGGGACACAGTGGGACACAGAGTGGGACATAGCATGGACACAGCGGGTCACAGCAGAGAAATAGTGGGGGACACAGCGGGGGACACAGCGGGATACAGAAGGACACAGCGAGGACACAGCGGGACACAGGAGGACACAGTGGGGACACAGCGGGGACACAGCGGGGGACACAGTGGGACACAGCGGGGACACAGAGGGACTCAGCAGTTACACAGGGAAGACACACCAGGGACACAGCGGGACACAGCGGAGACACAGCAGGGACACAGTGAGACACAGCGAGGACACAGTGGGACACAGCGTGGGATAGAGCGGGGGAGAGCGGTGACACACTGGTGGACAGCAGGGACACAGCGGGACACAGCGGGGGACACAGCGGGACACAGTGGGGGACACAGCGGGACACAGTGGGACACAGTGGGGGACACAGCGGGGACAGAGCGGGGACAGAGCGGTACACAGTGGGACACAGCAGAACACTGCGGGAGAAACAACGGGACACAACGGGAGACAGAGTGGGACACAGCGGGGGAGAAAGCGGGAGACACAGCAAGGACACAGCGGGGGACACAGCAGGACACTGCGGGACACAGTGGGGACAGCTCGGGACACAGCAGGGACACAGCGGAGGACACAGCAGGGGACACAGCGGGACACACCGGGGGACACAACGGGACACAGCGGGGACACAGCGGGTACACAGCGGGGACACAGCGAAGACACAGCGGGACACAGCGGGACACAGCGGGACACAGTGGGACTCAGCGGGGACACAGCGGGGGACACAGCGAGGACACAGTGGGACACAGCGTGGACACAGCGTGGGACAGCGGGGACACAGAGGGACACAGCCGGGACACAGCGGTGACAAAGCGGGGGACAGCAGGGACACACAGCGGGACACAGCGGGGACCCAACGGAACACAGCGAGACACAGCGGGGGACACAGCGGGGGACAGCGGGGAGATACTTGGGGACAGTGGGGACACAGCGGGACACAGCGGGGGACAGCAGGGACACAGCGGGGACACAGAGGGGACACAGCAGGACACACTGGAACACAGCAGGGACACAGCGGGACACAGCACGGACACAGTGGGACACAGCGGGGGACACAGTGGGACACAGCCGGGGACAGAGCGGGACACATCGTGGACACATTGGGGTCCAAGCGGGACACAGCGGCGACTCAGCGGGACACAGCGGGACACAACGGGGACAAAGTGAGAACAGACCAGGACACAGCGTAGACACAGCGGGGACACAGCGGGACACAGCGGGGACACAGCGGGGACACAGCGAAGACACAGCGGGACAGAGCGTGACACAACGGGACACAGCGAGGACCCAGCGGGACAAAGCGCTACACAGCGTGGACACAGCGGGGGACACAGCGAGGACACAGTGGGACACAGCGTGGGCACAGCGTGGGACAGCAGGGACATAGCGGGACACAGCCGGGACACAGCGGTGACAAAGCGGGGGACAGCAGTGAGACACAGCAGGACCCAGCGGGGACCCAGCGGGACACAGCGGGACACAGCGGAGACAAAGTGAGAACAGCAGGACACAGCGTCGACACAGCGGGGACACAGCGGGACACAGCGGAACGTAGCTGGGGACACAGCGGCAGACACAACGGGACACAACGGGGGACACAGCCGGACACAGCGGGTCACAGCGGGACACAGCACGACACAGCAAAGATACAGCGGAGGACACAGCGAGGACACAGCGGGACACAGCGGGACACAGCGGGGACAAAGTGAGAACAGAGCGGTACACAGCGTCGACACAGCGGGGACACAGCGGAACAAAGCGGGGGACACAGCAGTGGACACAACGGAACGCAACGGGGGACCCAACCGGACACAGCGGAGGACACAGCGAGACACAGCGGGACACAGCGGAACATAGAGGATGACACAACAGTGGACACAACGGGACACAGCGGGGGACACAGCGGGACACAGCCGGACACAGCGCGATACAGCAAAGACACAGTGGGGACACAGCGAGGA
>NW_012292709.1:0-6012 GCF_000151885.1 Dipodomys ordii | reverse complement strand
AGATGGTGAAAGAGGAAGATTGGAGTAGGAGAAGCATAAGGATAAGCTTAAGCAGAAAGAGTTTTAGTAGGTGAATTAGCATGAGAAGTATGTGATGCAGGTGTTGTAGAATAATGAGTATCAGAAGTTTTTTGAAGACGCAGAAGTTGAATGAGAAGCAGATTGTTAATTTGAAGCAGATGCAGATGTAGAAGGTGAAACAGAAGCAGAAGGAGATGCAGATGAAGGAGAAGGATAAGGAGATGCAGAAAGAGAAGCCGAACGAGAAGCAGGAGAAGCAGAAGCAGGAGAAGCAGAAACAGAAGAAACAGAAGAAGGAGAAGAAACAGAAGGAGAAGCAGAAACAGAAGGAAAAGCAGAAAGAGAAGCAGGAGATGCAGAAGAAGCAGCAGCATGAGATCCAGAAGCAGAAGAAGCAGAAGCAGAACCTGAAGCAGAAGGAGAAGCAGGAGAAGCAGAATTTGGAGTAGCAGAAGGAGAAGCAGAAGCAGAAAGAGAAGCAAAATCAGAAGGAAAAGCAGAACTAGAAGCAGAAGAAACAGAAGAAGCCGAGGCAGTAGCAGAAGAAGCAGAAGATGCAGAAGCAGAAGGAGAAGCAGAAGGAAAAGCAGAAGAACGAGAAGGTGAAGGAGAAGGAGAAACAGAAGGAGAAGCAGAAAGAGAAGCAGAAGAAGGAGCAGGAGAAGAAAAAGCAGCAGGAGAAGCAGAAAGAGCAGCAGAAGGAGGAGCAGGAGATGCAGAAACAGGAGAAGCATAAGCAGAACAAACAGGAGAAGGACAAGAAGCAGAAGCAGAAGGAGAAGCAGATACAGAAGGAGAAGCAGAAAGAGAAGGAGGGGAAGCAGAAGAAGCAGAAGCAGGAGAAGCAGAAACATAAGAATCCGAAGAAGCAGAAGGAGAACCTGAAGCAGAAGGAGAAGCAGGAGAAGCAGAAGAAGCAGAATCTGGAGAAGCAGAATGAGAAGCAGAAGGAGAAGCAGAAGCAGAAAGCGAATCAAAAACAGAAGGAGAAGCAGAAGAAACAGAAGAAGTAGAAGCAGTAGCAGTGGTAGCAGAAGTAGAAGGAGAAGCAGAAGGAAAAGCAGAAGAACAAGAAGGTGAAGGGAAACAGAAGGAGAAGCAGTAGGAGAATAAGAAGGAGAAGCAGAAGAAGGAGAAGCAGAAGCAGAAGAAAATGCAGAAGGAGAAGCAGAAGAAGCAGAAGCAGAAGGAGACGCAGGAAAAGCAGAAGAAGCAGAAGCAAAAGGAGAAGCAAAAGAAGGAGAAGGAGAAGCAGAGGCAGAAGAAGAAGCATAAGGACAAGCACAAGCAGAAGGAGATGCAGAAGGAGAAGCAGGAGAAGCAGAAGAAGCAGAAGATGAAGGAGAAGCAGAAGTAGGAGAAGGAGAAGGAGGAGAAGCAGAAGCAGAAGGAGAAGCAGAAGCGGAATGAGAAGCAGAAAGAGAAGCAGGAGAAGCACAAGAAGCAGAAGCAGGAGAAGCCGAAAGAGAAGAAGCAGAAGAAGCAGAATCAGAAGCAGAAGTAGAAGCAGAAGCAGAAGGAAAAGCAGCAGAAGAAGTAGAACCAGAAATTCAGGCAGGAGAAACAGAAGAAGCAGAAGCAGAAGCAGAAGGAGAAGCAAAAAGAGAAGCAGTAGGAGAAGTAGAAGAAGCAGCAGAAGGAGAAGCAGCAGAAGAAGCAGAAAAAACAAGCAGGAGAAGCAGAAGCAGAAAGAGAAGTAGAAGCAGAAGAAGCAGAAGCAGAAGAAGAAGCAGTAGAAGCACAAGAAGCAGAAGCAGGAGAAGCAGAAGCAGAAGATAAAGAAGAAGCATAAGAAGCAGAAGCAGAGGGAGAAACAGAAGAAGGAGAAAGTCAGCAGAATGTGAAGCAGAAGGAGATGCAGAAGCAGAAAGAGAAGCAGAAACAGAAGGAGAAGAAGAAGGAGAAGTTGGAGAATCAGAAGAAGCAGAAGCAGAAGCAGAAAGAGAAGGAGAAGAAGGAGAAGGAGAAGCAGAAGGAGAAGGACAAGCAGGAGAAGCAGAAGAACCAGAAGCGGGAGGAGCAGAAGAAGAAGAAGAAGAAACAGAAGAAAGAGAAGGAGCAGAAGGAGAAGCAGAATCAGAAGGAGAAGCAAAAGAGAAGCAGAAGAAGCTGAAGAAGCAGTAGCAGGAGAAGCAGAAGCAGAAGAAACAGAAGAAGCCCAAGAAGCAGAAGGAGAACCTGAAGCAGAAGGAGAAGCAGAAGCAGCAGAAGCTGGAAAAGTAGAAGCAGAAGAAACAGAACAAGCAGAAGAAGCAGAAGAAGAACGAGAAGCAGAAGAAGAACAAGGAGAAAGAGAAGGATTAGGAGTAGGAGAAACAGAAGGATAAGCAGAAGCAGAAAGAGAAGGAGAATGAGAAGGAGAAGCAGGAGAAGCAGGAGAAGCAGAAGCAGAATGAAAAGCAGAAGAAATTGTAACAGAAGAAGATGCTTAAGGAGAAGCAGAAGCAGAAGCAGTAGTAGAAGCAGAAGAAGGAGAAGCAGAAGGAGAAGCATAAAGAGAAACAGAATGAGAAGCAGGAGAAGCAGAAGCAGGAGAAGCAGAATCAGAAGAAATAGAAGAAGGAGAACAAGCAGAAGCAGAAAGAGAAGCAGAAACAGAAGGAGAAGCAGAAATAGAAGCAGAAGAAGACGAAGAAGCAAAAGGAGAACCTGAAGCAGAAGGAGAAGCTGGAGAAGCAGAAGAAGAAGAATCTGGAGAAGAAGAAGGAGAACCAGAAGGAGAAGCAGAAGCAGAAAGAGAAGCAAAAGCAGAAGGAGAAGCAGAAGAAACAGAAGAAGCAGAAGCAGTAGAAGAAGCTGAAGATGCAGAAGCAGAAAGAGAAGCAGAAGGAATAGCAGAAGAACGAGAAGGAGAAACAGAAGGAGAAGCAGAAGGAGAAGCAGGAAAAGAAGAAGAAGCAGAAGCAGACGGAGAAGCAGAAGAAGGATAAGGAGAAGCAGAAGCAGAAGAAGACGCAGAAGGAAAAGGGCAAGCAGAATGAGATGTAGAAGGAGAAGCAGGAGAAGCAGAAGAAACAGAAGCAGAAGGAGAAGAAGAAGGAGAAGAATCAGAAGAAGCAGAAGCAGAAATAGAAAGAGAAGCCGACGAAGAGAAGCAGAGTGAGAAGCAGGGGAAGCAGAAGAAGCAGAAGCTGGAGAAGCAGAAGAAGAAGGAGCAGAAGGAGAAGCAGAAGGAGAAGCAGAAAGAGAAGCAGGAAAAGCAGAAGAAGCAGGAGCAGGAGAAGCAGAAGCAGAAAACAGGAGAAGGACAAGAAGCAGAAGCAGAAGGAGAAGCAGAAACAGAAGTAGAAGAAGAAAGAGAAAGAGGGGAAGCAGAAAAAGCAGAAGCAGGAGTAGCAGAAGCATAAGAATCCGAAGAAGCAGAAGCAGAACCTGAAGCAGAAGGAGAAGCAGGAGAAGGAGAAGAAGCAGAATCTGCAGAAGCAGAATGAGAAGCTGAAGTAGAAGCAGAAGCAGAAGCAGAAAGAGAATCAAAATCAGAAGGTAAAGCAGAAGAAACAGAAGAAGCAGAAGCAGTAGCAGTTGCAGCAGAAGCAGAAGAGAAGCAGAAGGAAAAGCCGAAGAACGAGAAGGAGAAGGAGAAACAGAAGGAAAAGCAGCAGGAGAATCAGAAGGAGAAGCAGAAGAAGCACAAGGAGAAGCAGAAGGAGAAACAGAAGCAGAAGAAGCAGCAGAAGGAGAAGCAGAAGCAGAAGAAGATGCATAAGGAGAAGCGGGAGAAGCAGAAGAAGCAGAAGCAGAAGGAGAAGTAGAAGTAGGAGAAGGAGAAGGAAGAGCCGCAGAAGCAATAGGAGAAGCAGAAGGAGTAGCAGAAGCAGAATGAGAAGCAGAAAGAGAAGCAGTAGAATCAGAAGAAGCAGGAAAAGCAGAAGCAGAAGAAAGAGAAGAAGATGAAAAAGAAGAAGAAGAAGAAGAAGAAGAAGAAGAAGAAGAAGAAGAAGAAGAAGAAGAAGAAGAAGAAGAAGAAGAAGAAGAAGAAGAAGAAGAAGAAGGAGAAGCATAAGGAGAAGAAGAAGAAGAAGAAGAAGAAGAAGAAGAAGAAGAAGAAGAAGAAGAAGCAGAAGCAGGAGAAGCAGAAGCAGAAGAAAAAGAATAAGCATAAGAAGAAGAATCAGAGGGAGAAGCAGAAGAAGGAGAAGGAGCAGCAGAAAGAGAAGTAGAAGGAGAATCAGAAGGAGAAGCAGAAGAAGGAGTAGCAGAAGCAGAAGAAGCAGCAGAAGGAGAAGCAGAAGCAGAAAAAGATGCAGAACGAGAAGCAGGAGAAGCAGAAGCAGAAGGACAAGCAGAAGTAGGAGAAGGAGAAGGATAAGGAAGAGAAGCAATAGGAGAAGCTGAAGGAGAAACAGAAGCAGAATGAGAAGCAGAAAGAGAAGCAGTAGAAGCAGATGAAGCAGGAAAAGCAGAAGCAGAAGAAAGAGAAGAAGAAGAAGTAGACGAAGAAGAAGAAGCAGCAAAAGGAGAATCATAAGGAGAAGCAGTAGAAGCAGAAGAAGCAGAAGCAGGAGAAGCAGAAGCAGAAGAAAAAGAATAAGCAAAAGAAGCAGAAGCAGTGGGAGAAGCAGAAGAAGGAGAAGGAGAAGCAGAAGCAGAATCAGAAGCAGAAGCAGAAAGAGAAGCAGAAACAAAAGGAGAATAAGAAGGAGAAGCAGGAGAATCAGAAGAAGCAGAAGTAGAAGCAGAAAGAGGAGAAGAACGAAAAGCAGAAGTAGAATCAGAAGAAACAGAAGAAGAAGAAGAAGAAGAAGAAGAAGAAGAAGAAGAAGAAGAAGAAGAAGAAGAAGAAGAAGAAGAAGAAGAAGAAGAAGAAGAAGAAACAGAAGGAAAAGAACAAGAAGAAACAGAAGCAAAAGAACAAGAAGAAGGAGAAGAGCAGAAGCAGAAGCAGAAGGAGAAGCAGAAGCAGAAGGAGAAGCAGAAAGAGAAGTAGAAGCGGAATGAGAATCAGAAAGAGAAGCAGTTGAAGCACAAGAAGCAGAAACAGGAGAAGCCGAAAGAGAAGAAGCAGAAGAAGCAGAAACAGAAGCAAAAGTAGAAGCAGAAGCAGAAGGAGAAGCAGCAGAAGAAGTAGAACCAGAAATTCAGGCAGGAGAAACAGAAGAAGCAGAAGCAGAAGGAGAAGCAAAAAGAGAAGCAGAAGGAGAAGTAGAAGAAGCAGCAGAAGGAGAAGCAGCAGAAGAAGCAGTAAAACAAGAAGGAGAAGCAGAAGCAGAAAGAGAAGTAAAAGCAGAAGAAGCAGAAGAAGCAGAAGCAGTAGAAGCAGAAGAAGCAGAAGAAAAAGAAGAAGCATAAGAAGCAGAACCAGAAGCAGAGGGAGAAACAGAAGAAGGAGAAGGAGCAGCAGAAGGTGAAGCAGAAGGAGATGAAGAAGCAGAAAGAGAAGCAGAAACAGAAGGAGAAGAAGAAGGATTAGTTGGAGAACCAGAAGAAGCAGAAGCAGAAAGAGAAGCAGAAGAAGGAGAAGGAGAAGCAGAAGCAGAGGAAAGGAAGGAGAAGCAGAAGAAGCAGAAGCGGGAGAAGCAGAAGAAGAAGAAGAAACAGAAGAAGGAGAAGGAGCAGAAGGAGAAGCAGAAGCAGAAGAAACAGAAGGAGCCGAAGAAGCAGAAGCAGGACCTGAAGCAGAAGAAACAGAACAAGCAGAAGAAGCAGAAGCAGAAGCAGAACGAGAAGCAGAAGAAGAAGAAGAAGGAGAAGGAGAAAGAGAAGGATTAGGAGTAGGAAGAGCAGAAGGAGAATCAGAAGCAGAACGAGAAGCAAAAGGAGCAGCAGAAGGAGAAGCAGAAGGAGAATCAGAAGGAGAAGCAGAAGAAGGAGAAGCAGAAGCAGAAGAAGCAGCAGAAGGAGAAGCAGAACTAGAAGAAGATGCAGAAGGAGATGCAGGAGAAGCAGAAGAAGCAAAAGCAGGAGAAGCAGAAGAAGGAGAAGGAGAAGGAGAAGGAGAAGGAAGGGCAGCAGAAGGAATAGGAGAAGCAGAAGGAGAAGCAGAAGCAGAAT
>NW_012292708.1:0-7388 GCF_000151885.1 Dipodomys ordii | reverse complement strand
ACAACGGGGAACACAGCGAGGACACAGCGGGACCCAGCAGGACACAGCGTCGATACAGCGGGGACACAGCGGGACACAGCGGGGTACACAGCTGGGGACACAACGGGACACAGCGGTGGACACAGCGAGGACACAGCGGGGGACAGCGGGGACACTGCGGGAACATAGCTGGACACAGCGGGGTACACAGCGGGACACAGCAGGGGACACAGAGTGGTACACAGAGGGACACAGCGGGAAACACAGCGAGGTCACAGCGGGGGACCAAGCGGGACAACACGGGACACAGTGTAACACAGCGAGACACAGCGGGACACAGCGGGGGACAAAGCGCGGGACAACAGGGGACAGGGGACACAGCGGGAAACAGCGGGGACACAGCTGGACACAGCGGGGTACACAGAGGGACACAGCGGGCACACAGTGGGGACACAGCAGGACACAGCGGGACACAGCGGGGACGGAGCATGACAGAGCATGACACAGCGAGGACACATTGGGACACAGCGGGGACACAGCGGAAGTCAGTGGGAGACACAGCAGTACACAGTGGGACACAGTGGGACACACCGGGGAGACAGCAGGGACACAGTGGGGGACACAGCGGGACACAGCGGGTCACAGCGGGGGACACAGCGGGACACAGCGGGGGACACAGAGGGGTACACAGCGGGACACAGGGGGAAAACAGCGCGGACACAGCAGGACACAGCGTCGATACAGTGGGGACAGAGTGGGTCACAGCAAGGACACAGCGGGACACAGTGGGACACAGCAGGACACAGCGGGGGACACAACGGGACAGAGCAGGGACACAGTGGGGACTCAGCGGGGGACACAGCGGGACACAGCGGGGGACACAGCGGGACACAGCGGGGGACACTGCGGGACACATTGTGGGACAGAGCATGGGACAGAACAAGACACAGCGGGGACAAAGTTGGACACAGCGGGGTACACAGAGGGACACTGCAGGGACACAGCGGGGAAACAGCGTGACACAAAAAGACACAGCGGGACACAGCGGGGGACACAGCGAGGACACAGTGGCACACAGTGGGGGACACAGCAAGGACAGAGCGGGACACAACGGTGGACACAGCGGGACATAGCGGGGGCCACAGCGGGGACACAGCGGGACACAACGGGACACAGCGGGGGACACAGGAAGGACACAGCGGTACACAGCGGGGGACAGAGCGAGGACACATTGGGACACAGCCGGGACACAGCGGGACTGAGCGGGGGACACAGCATTACACAGCGGGACACAGCGGGGACACAGCAGGGACACAGCGGGGGACACAGCGGGAAACAGCGGGGGACACAGAGGGGTACACAGCGGGGAAAACAGTGAGGCCAAAGCAGAACACAGCGTGGGACAGAGCGAGGACACAGCGGGACACAGCGGGACACAGAGGCGACAAAGCAGTAGACACAGCGGGACACAGTGTCGGACATAGCGGGACACAGTGGGGGACACAGGGAGGACACAGCGGGACCCAGCGGGACCCAGCGTCGCTACAGCGGGGACACAGTGGGACACAGTGAGGTACACAGCTGGGGACACAACGGGACACAGCAGGGAACATAGGGAGGACATAGCGGGACCCAGCAGGACCCAGCGTCGTTACAGCGGAGACACAGCGGGACACAGCGGGGTGCACAGCTGGGGACACAACGGGACACTGCGGGGGACACAGCGAGGACAAAGCGGGACAGAGCGGTACACAGCGGGGACACTGCGGGAACATAGTGGGACACAGCGGGGTAGCGGGACAAGGCGGGACAGTGTGGGACAGAGCGTGGGACACAGCGAGACACAGCGGGGACAAAACTGGACACAGCGGGGTACACAGAGGGACACAGCAGGGACACAGCGGGGAAACAGCGTGACACAAAAGGACACAGCGGGACACAGCGGGGGACATAGCGAGGACACAGTGGCACACAGTGGGGGAAACAGCAAGGACAGAGCGGGACACAGCGGGGGACACAGCAGGACATAGCGGGGGACAAAGCGGGGGACACAGCGGGACACAGCGGTACACAGCGGGGACACTGCGGGAACATAGTGGGACACAGCGAGGACACAGCGGGACACAGTGGCAACACAGAGGGGACTCAGCGGGACAAAGCGGGGGAAACAGCGGGACACAGTGGGGCACAGCGGGGGACACAGCGGGGGACAGCGGAGACAGAGAGGGGACAAAGCGAGACACAGCGGTGACACAGCTGGACACAACAGAGTACACAGCGGGACACAGCGGGCACACAGAGGGGACACAGCGGGACAGAGCGGGACACAGCAGGGACCGAGCGGGACATAGCGGGACACAGCGGGACACAGCGGGGGACCCAGCGAGGACACAGCGGGACACAGCGGGGGACACAGCTGGGGACACAGCGGGACACAGCGGGGAACACAGCGAGGACACAGCGGGACCCAGCAGGACACAGCGTCGATACACCGGGGACACAGTGTTACACAGCGTGGTACCCAGCTGTGGACACAACGGGACAGAGTGGGGGCACAGCGAGACACTGCGGGACACAGCAGGGGACACAGCGCGACACAGCGGGGAACAGAGAGGGAGACAGCGGGGGACACAGCGAGGACACAGCGGGACACAGCAGTGACACAGCGGGGACTCAGTGGGGGACGCAACGGGGGACAAAGAGGGACACCACGGAACACAGCGGGACACAGCGGGAAACAGCAGTGACCCTGCGGGGACACGGTGGGACACAGCGGGGGACACAGCCCGACACTGCGGGGGACAGAGCGAGGACACATTGGGACACATTGGGACACAGCGGGACTCAGCGGGGGACACAGCTGTACACAGTGGGACAAAGCGGGACACAGCGGGGACACAGCAGAGACACAGCCGGGGACACAGCGGGACACAGCGGGGGACACAGGGATGACACAGCGGGACCCAGCGGGACCTAGCATCGATACAGCCGGGACACAGTGGGACACAGTGGGGTACACATCTGGGGACACAGGGAGGACACAGCAGGACACAGAGGGACACAGCTGGGGACACAGCGGGGACACAGCGGAACACAGCGGGAGACAAAGCCGGAGACAGCGGGGGACACAGCGAGGACACAGGGGGACACAGCGGCGACACAGAGGGGACTCAGCAGGGGACACTGCGTGGGACAAAGTGGGACAACACGGGACAAAGTGTTACACAGCGGGACACAGCGGGGACACAGCGGCGACAAAGCAGTAGACACAGCGGGACACAGTGGCGGACATAGCGGGACACAGTGGGGGACACAGGGAGGACACAGCGGGACCCAGCGGGACCCAGCGTCGCTACAGCGGGGACACAGTGGGACACAGTGAGGTACACAGCTGGGGACACAACGGGACACAGCAGGGAACATAGGGAGGACATAGCGGGACCCAGTGGGACCCAGCGTCATTACAGCGGAGACACAGCGGGACACAGCGGGGTGCACAGCTGGGGACACAACGGGACACTGCGGGGGACACAGCGAGGACAAAGCGGGACAGAGCGGTACACAGCGGGGACACTGCGGGAACATAGTGGGACACAGCGGGGTAGCGGGACAAGGCGGGACAGTGTGGGACAGAGCGTGGGACACAGCGAGACACAGCGGGGACAAAACTGGACACAGCGGGGTACACAGAGGGACACAGCAGGGACACAGCGGGGAAACATCGTGACACAAAAGGACACAGCGGGGGACACAGCGAGGACACAGCGGCACACAGTGGGGGAAACAGCAAGGACAGAGCGGGACACAGCGGGGGACACAGCAGGACATAGCGGGGGACAAAGCGGGGGACACAGCGGGACACAGCGGTACACAGCGGGGACACTGCGGGAACATAGTGGGACACAGCGAGGACACAGCGGGACACAGCGGCTACACAGAGGGGACTCAGCGGGACAAAGCGGGGGAAACAGCGGGACACAGCGGGACACAGCGGGGGACACAGCGGGGGAAAGCGGAGACAGAGAGGGGACAAAGCGAGACACTGCGGTGACACAGCTGGACACAACAGAGTACACAGCGGGACACAGCGGGCACACAGAGGGGACACAGCGGGACAGAGCGGGACACAGCAGGGACCGAGCGGGACATAGCGGGACACAGCAGAACACAGCGGGGGACACAGCGGGACACAGCGGGGACCCAGCGAGGACACAGCGGGACACAGCGGGGGACACAGCTGGGGACACAGCGGGACACAGCGGGGAACACAGCGAGGACACAGCGGGACCCAGCAGGACACAGCGTCGATACACCGGGGACACAGTGTTACACAGCGTGGTACCCAGCTGTGGACACAACGGGACAGAGTGGGGGCACAGCGAGACACTGCGGGACACAGCAGAGGACACAGCGGTACACAGCGCGAGAAGCGGGGAACAGAGAGGGAGACAGCGGGGGACACAACGAGGACACAGCGGGACACAGCGGTGACACAGCGGGGACTCAGTGGGGGACGCAACGGGGGACAAAGAGGGACACCACGGAACACAGCAGGACACAGCGGGAAACAGCAGTGATCTGCGGGGACACGGTGGGACACAGCGGGGGACACAGCGCGACACAGCGGGGGACAGAGCGAGGACACATTGGGACACATTAGGACACAGCGGGACTCAGCGGGGGACACAGCTGTACACAGTGGGACAAAGCGGGACACAGCCGGGACACAGCAGAGACACAGCCGGGGACACAGCGGGACACAGCGGGGGACACAGGGATGACACAGCGGGACCCAGCGGGACCTAGCATCGATACAGCCGGGACACAGTGGGACACAGTGGGGTACACAGCTGGGGACACAGGGAGGACACAGCAGGACACAGCGGGACACAGCTGGGGACACAGCGGGGACACAGCGGGACACAGCGGAACACCGCAGGAGACAAAGCCGGAGACAGCGGGGGACACAGCGAGGACACAGGGGGACACAGCGGCGACACAGAGGGGACTCAGCGGGGGACACAGCGTGGGACAAAGTGGGACAACACGGGTCACAGTGTTACACAGCGGGACACAGCGGGGACACTGCGGGACACAGCAGGACAAAGCGGGGGACAAAGTGGGACACAGCGGGCCACAGCGGGGGACACAGCGGGGGACAGCGGAGAGAGAGAGTGGCCACAGCGAGACACAGCGGTGACACCGCTGGACACAGCGGGGTACACAGCGGGACACAGCGGGCACACAGCGGGGACACAGCGTCGATAAAGCGGGGACACAGCGAGATACAGCGGGGAACACAGGAAGGAAACAGCGGGACCCAGTGGGACACAGAGTCGATACAGCAGGACACAACGGGGTACACAGCTAGGAACACAACGGGACACAGCGGGGGACACAGCAAGGATACAGGGGGAAATAGCGGGACACAGCGGGGGACACAGCTGGACCCAGCGGGAGACCCAGCGAGGACACAGCAGGACACAGCGGGAAACAGCATCGATACAGCGGGCACACAGCGTTACACAGCGTGGTACACAGCTGTGGACACAACGGGACACAGTGGGGGCACAGCGGGACACAGCGGGACACAGTGGGACACAGCGGGTACAAAGCGTGAGACACAGCGGGGGACAGAGCTGGAGACAGCGGGGGACACAGCCAGGATACAGCGGGACACAGCGTAGATACAGCGGGCACACAGCGTTACACAGCGTTGTACATACTGTGGACACAACGGGACACAGTGGGGGCACAGCCGGACACAGCGGGACACAGTGGGACACAGCGGGGACAAAGCGTGAGAAACAGCGGGGGACAGAGAGGGAGACAGCAGGGGACACAGCGAGGAAACAGCGGGACACAGCGGTGACAAAGCGGGGACTCAGCGGGGGACACAGTGGGACACAGCGGGGAACACAGCGGGACACAGCGCGGGACACTGCGGGACACAGTGTGGGACAGAGCGTGGGACACAGCGAGACACAGCGGGGACAAAGCTGGACACAGCGGGGTACACAGAGGGACACAGCAGGGACACAGCGGCGAAACATCGTGACACAAAAGGACACAGCTGGACACAGCGGGGTACACAGCGGGACACAGCGGGACACAACGGGGACAGAGCGGGACACAGTCGGACACAGCGGGACACAGCAGGGTACAAGCAGGGACACTGCAGGGGCACATTGGGACAAAGCAGGCGACAGAGCGAGGACACAGCGGTGGACACAACGGGGGACACAGCAGGACACAGCGGGGAACACAGCGAGAACACAGCAGGACACAGCGGGACACAGCTTGGGATACAGGGGGGAGACAGCTGGACACAGTGGGGGACACAGCGAGGACACAGCGGTACAGTGGGGTGCGGGATACAGCGGGGGACAAAGCGGGAGACAGCGGGGGACACAGCGAGGACACAGTGGGACACAGCGGCGACACAGAGGGGACTCAGTGGGGGACACAGCGGGGGACAAAGCAGGACACCACGGGACAGTGTGACACAGAGGGACACAGCGGGGACACTGTGGGGACACAGCGGTACAAAGCGGGGGACACAGCGGGGACTCAGCGGGGGACACAGCGGGGGACAAAGCGGGACACCACGGAACACAGCGGGACACAGCGGGAAACAGCGGTGACCCTGCGGGGACACAGCGGGACCCAGTGCGGGACACAGCGGGGACTCACCTGGGGACACAGCGAAGGACAAACTGGGACACCACGGGACACAGAGGGACACAGCGGGACACAGCGGGGACACTGCGGGAACATAGCGGGACACAGCGGGGGACACAGGGGGACACAGCGGGACACAGCAGGAACAGAGCGGGACACAGCGGGACACAGCGGGGGACACAGCGGGACACACCAGGGGACACAGCGAGGACACAGCGGGACACAGCGGGGGACACAGCGGGACACAGTGGGGAAAACAGCGAGGACACAGCGGGACCCAGCGGGACACAGCTCCATACAGCGGGCACACAGCGTTACACAGCGTGGTACACAGCTGTGGACACAACGGGACACAGTGGGGGCACAGCGGGACACAGCGGGACACAGTGTTACACAGCGGAAACAAAGCATGAGACACAGCGGGAGACAAAGCGGGAGACAGCCGTGGACACAGCGAGGACACAGCGGGACACAGCGTGACACAGCGGGGACTCAGCGGGGGTCACAGTGGGCGACAAAGAGGAACACCACGGGACACAGCGGGAAACAGCGGTGACATGCGGGGACACAGTGGAATACAGCGGAGGACAGCGGGACACAGAGGGGGACAGAGACGGACACAGTGGGGGACAGAGCGTTGGACACAACGAGACACAGCGGGGACAAAGCTGGGCACAGCGGGGTACACAGAGGGACACAGCGGGGACGCAGCGGGGAAACAGCGTGAC
>NW_012292707.1:0-7388 GCF_000151885.1 Dipodomys ordii | reverse complement strand
AGAAGAAGAAGAAGAAGAAGAAGAAGAAGAAGAAGAAGCAAAACAAACAGAAGAAGGAGAAGACCATAAGCAGAAGCAGAAAGAAAAGCAGAAGCAAAAGGAGAAGCAGAAAGAGAAGCAGGAGAAGCAGAAGAAGCAGGAGAAGCAGAAGCAGAAGAAACAGGAAAAGCCGAAGAAGCAGAAGCAGAATCTGAAGCAGAAGGAGAAACAGAAGAAGCACAATCTGAAGCAGAATCAGAAGAAACAGAAATAGTAGAATAAGCAGAAGCAAAAGCAGCAGGAGAAGCAGAAGAAGAAGACGGAGAATTTGAAAGAGAAGGATTAGGAGTAGGAGAAGCAAAAGGATAATCAGAAGCAGAAAGAAGGAGAAGCAGCATGAGAATTAGGAAAAGCAGGAGAAGCAGAAGCAGGAGAAGCAGAAGAAACAGAAGACGCAGAAGCAGAATGAGAAGCAGAAGGAGAAATTGAAGCAGAAGCAGAAGGAGAAGCAGAAGCAGAAGGAGAAGCAGAAGAAGGAGAAGGAGAAGCCGAAAGAGAAGCAGAAAGAGAAGCAGAACGAGAAGCAGGAGAAGCAGAAGCAGGAGAAGCAGAAGCAGAAGAAACAGAAGAAGGAGAAGAAGCAGAAGAAGGAGAAGCACAATCAGAAGGAAAAGCAGAAAGAGAAGCAGGAGAAGCAAAAGAAGCAGCATCAGGAGAAGCAGAAACAGAAGAAGCCGAAGAAGCAGAAGCAGAACCTGAAGCAGAAGAAGAAGCAGGAGAAGCAGAAGAAGCAGAATCTGGAGAAGAAGAAGGAGAACAAGAAGGAGAAGCAGAAGCAGAAAGAGAAGCAAAAGCAGAAGGAGAAGCAGAAGGAAAAGCTGAAGAACGAGAAGGAGAAGGAGAAACAGAAGGAGAAGCAGAAAGAGAAGCAGAAGAAGGACCAGGAGACGGAAAAGCAGCAGGAAAAGCAGAAAGAGCAGCAGAAGGAGAAGCAGGAGATGCAGAAACAGGAGAAGCAGAAGTAGAAGAATCAGTAAAAGGACAAGAAGCAGAAGCAGAAGGAGAAGCAGAAACAGAAGGAGAAGCAGAAAGAGAAGGAGGGGAAGCAGAAGAAGCAGAAGCAGAATAAGCAGAAGCATAAGAATCCGAAGAAGAAGAAGCAGAACCTCAAGCAGAAGGAGAAGTAGGAGAAGCAGAAGAAGCAGAATCTGGAGAAGCAGAACGAGAAGCTGAAGGAGAAGCAGAAGCAGAAAGAGAATCAAAAGCAGAAGGAGAAGCAGAAGAAACAGAAGAAGTAGAAGCAGTAGCAGTTGTAGCAGAAACAGAAGGAGAAGCCAAAGGAAAAGCAGAAGAACAAGAAGGAGAAGGAGAAACAGAAGGAGAAGCAGAATGAGAAGCAGGTAAAGCAGAAGAAGAAGCAGAAGGAGAATCAGAAGGAGAAGCAGAAGAAGGAGAAGGAGAAGCAGAAGCAGAAGAAGATGCAGAAGGAGAAGCACGAGAAGCAGAAGAAGCAGAAGCAGAAGGAGAAGCAGGAAAGCAGAAGAAGCAGGAGGAAAAGGAGAAGCAAAAGAAGGAGAAGGAGAAGCAGAAGCAGAAGAAGAAGCATAAGGACAAGCACAAGCAGAAGGAGATGCAGAAGGAGAAGAAGGAGAAGCAGAAGAAGCAGAAGCTGAAGGATAAGCAGAAGTAGGAGAAGAGAAGGAGGAGAAGCAGAAGCAGAAGGAGAAGCCGAAGCGGAATGAGAAGCAAAAAGAGAAGCAGGAGAAGCACAAGAAGCAGAAGCAGGAGAAGCCGAAAGTGAAGAAGCAGAAGAAGCAGAAACAGAAGCAGAAGTAGAAGCAGAAGGAGAAGCAGCAGAACAAGTAGAACCAGAAATTCAGGCAGGAGAAACAGAAGAAGCAGAAGCAGAAAGAGAAGCAAAAAGAGAAGCAGAAGGAGAAGTAGAAGAAGCAGCAGAAGGAGAAGCAGCAGAAGAAGCAGAAAACCAAGCAGGAGAAGCAGAAGCAGAAAGAGAAGTAGAAGCAGAAGAAGCAGAAGTAGGAGAAGGAGAAGGAGAAGGAAGGGCAGCAGAATCAATAGGAGAAGCAGAAGGAGAAGCAGAAGCAGAATGAGAAGCAGAAAGAGAAGCAGTAGAAGCAGAAGAAGCAGGAAAAGCATAAGCAGAAGAAAGAGAAGACGAAGACGAAGAAGAAGAAGAAGAAGAAGAAGAAGAAGAAGAAGAAGAAGAAGAAGAAGAAGAAGAAGAAGAAGAAGAAGAAGAAGAAGAAGAAGAAGAAGAAGAAGAAGCAGCATAAGGAGAAGCAGTAGAAGCAGAAGAAGCAGAAGCAGGAGAAGCAGAAGCAGAAGAAAAAGAATAAGCAAAAGAAGCATAAGCAGAAGCACTGGGAGAAGCAGAAGAAGGAGAAGGAGCAGCAGAAGGAGAAGCAGAAGCAGAAAGAGAAGCAGAAACAGAAGGAGAACAAGAAGGAGAACAAGAAGGAGAATCAGAAGAAGCAGAAGTAGAAGCAGAAAGAGGAGAAGAAGAAGCAGAAGTAGAATCAGAAGAAACAGAAGAAGAAGAAGCAGAAGAAACAGAAGCAAAGGAAACAGAAGAAGGAGAAGAGCAGAAGCAGAAGCAGAAGGAGAAGCAGTAGCGAAGGGGAAGCAGAAAGAGAAGCAGGAGAAGCAGAAGAAGCAGGAGAAGCAGAAGCAAAAGAAACAGGAGAAGCCGAAGAAGCAGAAGCAGAATCAGAAGCAGAAGGAGAAACAGAAGAAGCACAATCTGTAGCAGAAGCAGAAGAAACAGAAACAGTAGAATAAGCAGAAGCAGAAGCACCAGGAGAAGCAGAAGAAGAAGAAGGAGAAGGCGAAAGAGAAGGATTAGGAGTAGGAGAAGCAAAAGGATAAGCAGAAGCAGAAAGAGACGCAGAAGGAGAAGCAGCAAGACAAGTAGGAGAAGCAGGAGAAGCAGAAGCAGGAGAAGCAGAAGAAACTGAAGGCGCAGAAGCAGAATGAGAAGCAGAAGGAGAAATTGAAGAAGAAGCAGAAGGAGAAGGAGAAGCAGAATGATAAGCAGAAGAAGCAGTAGCAGGAGAAGCAGAAGAAACAGAAGAAGCCCAAGAACCAGAAGGAGAACCTGAAGCAGAAGGAGAAGCAGAAGCAGCAGAAGCTGGAAAAGCAGAAGCAGAAGAAACAGAACAAGTAGAAGAAGCAGAAGCAGAACGAGAAGCAGAAGAAGAAGAAGGAGAAAGAGAAGGATTAGGAGTAGGAGGAGCAGAAGCAGAATTAGAAGCAGAAAGAGAAGCAGAAGGAGAAACAGAAGAAGCAGAAGCAGGAGAAGCACAAGAAGGAGAAATTGAAGGAGAAGGAGAATAGGACGGAGAAGCAGAAGGAGAAGTAGGAGAAGCAGAAAAAGAAGAAGCAGGAGAAGCAGAAGCAGAAGAAGGAGAAGAGCAGAAGCAGAAGGAGAATCAGAAGCAGAAGGAGAAGCAGAAGAAGCAGAAGCTGATGCAGAAGAAGAAGAAGAAACAGAAAAAGCAGAAGAAGCAGAAGAAGGAGCAGCAGGAGAAGCAGAAGAAGAAGAAGGAGAAAGAGAAAGAGAAGGAATAGGAGTAGGAGAAACAGAAGGATAAGCAGAAGCAGAAAGAGAAGCAGGAGAAGCAGAAGAAGCAGGAGAAGCAAAAGCAGAAGAAAAAGAAGAAACATAAGTAGCAGAAGCAGAGGGATAAACAGAAGAAGGAGAAGGAGCAGCAGAAGGTGAAGCAGAAGGAGATGCAGAAGCAGATAGAGAAGCAGAAACAGAAGGAGAAGAAGAAGGAGAAGTTGAAGAATCAGAAGAAGCAGAAGCAGAAGATGAAAGAGCAGAAGAAGGAGAAGAAGAAGCAGAAGGAGAAGGAAAAGCAGGAGAAGCAGAAGAAGCAGAATCGGGAGAAGAAGAAGAAGAAGAAGAAACAGAAGAAGAAGAAGGAGCAGAAGGAGAAGCAGAAGCAGAAGGAGAAGCAGAAAGAGAAGCAGGAGAAGTAGTAGCAGGAGAAGCAGAAGCAGAAGAAACAGAAGAAGCCCAAGAACCAGAAGGAGAACCTGAAGCAGAAGGAGAAGCAGAAGCAGCAAAAGCTGGAAAAGCAGAAGCAGAAGAAAAAGAAGAAGCATAAGTAGCAGAAGCAGAGGGAGAAACAGAAGAAGGAGAAGGAGCAGCAGAAGGTGAAGCAGAAGGAGACGCAGAAGCAGAAAGAGAAGCAGAAACAGAAGGAGAAGGAGAAGGAGAAGTTGAAGAATCAGAAGAAGCAGAAGCAGAAGCAGAAAGAGCAGCAGAAGAAGGAGATGGAGAAGCAGAAGGAGAAGGACAAGCAGGAGAAGCAGAAGAAGCAGAAGCGGGAGAAGAAGAAGAAGAAGAAGAAGAAACAGAAGAAGGAGAAGGAGCAGAAGGAGAAGCAGAAGCAGAAGGAGAAGCAGAAAGAGAAGCAGAAGAAGCAGTAGCAGGGGAAGCAGAAGCAGAAGAAACAGAAGAAGCCCAAGAACCATAAGGAGAACCTGAAGCAGAAGGAGAAGCAGAAGCAGCAGAAGCTGGAAAAGCAGAAGCAGAAGAAACAGAACAAGCAGAAGAAGCAGAGGCAGGACGAGAAGCAGAAGAAGAAGAAGGACAAAGAGAAGGATTAGGAGTAGGAGGAGCAGAAGCAGAATAAGAAGCAGAAAGAGAAGCAGAAGGAGAAGCAGAAGGAGAAACAGAAGAAGCAGAAGCAGCAGAAGCAGAAGCAGAATGAGAAGCACAAGAAGGAGAAATTGAAGGAGAAGGAGAATGAGACGGAGAAGCAGAAGGAGAAGTAGGAGAAGCAGAAGAAGAAGAAGCAGGAGAAGCAGAAGCAGAAGAAACAGAACAAGGAGAAGAGCAGAAGCAGAAGCAGAAGGAGAAGCAGAAGAAGCAGAAGCTGAAGCAGAAGAAGAAGAAACAGAAAAAGCGGAAGAAGCAGAAGAAGAAGCAGCAAGAGAAGCAGAAGAAGAAGAAAAAGAGAAGGAGAAAGAGAAGGATTAGGAGTAGGAGAAACAGAAGGCTCAGCAGAAGCAGAAAGAGAAGGAGAAGGAGAAGCAGGAAAAGCAGAAGAAGCAGAAGCAGGAGAAGCAGAAGCAGAATGAAAAGCAGAAGAAGGAGAAATTGAAACAGAAGAAGATGCAGAAGGAGAAGCAGAAGCAGTAGTAGAAGCAGAAGAAGGAGAAGCAGAAGGAGAAGCATAAAGAGAAACAGAAGAGAAGCAGGAGAAGCAGAAGCAGAAGAAATAGAAGAAGGAGAGAAGCAGAAGCAGAAAGAGAAGCAGAAACAGAAGGAGAAGCAGAAATAGAAGCAGAAATAGCCGAAGAAGCAAAAGGAGAACCTGAAGCAGAAGGAGAAGCTGGAGAAGCAGAAGAAGAAGAATCTGGAGAAGAAGAAGGAGAACCAGAAGGAGAAGCAGAAGCAGAAAGAGAAGCAAAAGCAGAAGGAGAAGCAGAAGAAACAGAAGAAGCAGAAGCAGTAGCAGAAGAAGCTGAAGATGCAGAAGCAGAAAGAGAAGCAGAAGGAATAGCAGAAGAACGAGAAGGAGAAACAGAAGGAGAAGCAGAAGGAGAAGCAGGAAAAGAAGAAGAAACAGAAGCAGACGGAGAAGCAGAAGAAGGAGAAGGAGAAGCCGGAGACGAAGAAGAAGCAGAAGGAAAAGCAGGAGAAGCAGAAGTTGCAGAAGCAGAAGAAGAAGCAGAAGTAGGAGAAGGAGAAGGAAGGGCAGCAGAAGCAATAGGAAAAGCAGAAGGAGAAGCAGAAGAATGAGAAGAAGAAAGAGAAGCAGGAAAAGCACAAATGCAGAATCAAGAGAAGCAGCAGCAGGAGAAGCAGAAGCAGAAGAAGATGCAGAACGAGAAGCAGGAGAAGCAGAAGAACAGAAGCAGAAGGAGAAGCAGAAGAAGCAGAAGCAGAAGGAGAAGCAGAAGTAGGGGAAGGAGAAGGAGAAGGAAGGGGAGCAGAATCAACAGGAGAAGCAGAAGGAGAAGGAGAAGCAGAATGAGAAGCAGAAAGAGAAGCAGTAGAAGCAGAAGAAGCAGGAAAAGCATAAGCAGAAGAAAGAGAAGAAGAAGACGAAGAAGAAGAAGAAGAAGAAGAAGAAGAAGAAGAAGAAGAAGAAGAAGAAGAAGAAGAAGAAGAAGAAGAAGAAGAAGCATAAGGAGAAGCATGAGGAAAAGCAGTAGAAGCAGAAGAAGCAGAAGAAGCAGAAGCAGAAGCAGAAGAAAAAGAATAAGGAAAAGAAGCAGAAGCAGAAGCACTGGGAGAAGCAGAAGAAGGAGAAGGAGCAGCAGAAGGAGAAGCAGAAGCAGAAAGAGAAGCAGAAACAAAAGGAGAACACGAAGGAGAAGCAGGAGAATCAGAAGAAGCAGAAGTAGAAGCAGAAAGAGGAGAAGAAGGAGAAGCAGAAGTAGAATCAGAAGAAAGAGAAGAAGAAGCAGAAGAAACAGAAGCAAAAGAAACAGAAGAAGGAGAAGAGCAGAAGCAGAAGCAGAAGGAGAAGCAGAAGTAGAAGGAGAAGCAGAAGGAGAAGGAGAAGCATAAAGAGAAGCAGGAGAAGCAGAAGAAGCAGAAGAAACAGGAGAAGCCGAAGAAGCAGAAGCAGAATCTGAAGCAGAAGGAGAAACAGAAGAAGCACAATCTGAAGCAGAAGCAGAAGAAACAGTAATAGTAGATTAAGCAGAAGCAGAAGCAGCAAGAGAAGCAGAAGAAAAAGAAGTCGGAGAAGGCGAGAGAGAAGGATTAGGAGTAGGAGAAGCAAAAGTATAAGCAGAAGCAGAAAGAGACGCAGAAGGAAAAGCAGAACGAGAAGTAGGAGAAGCAGGAGAAGCAGAAGCAGGAGAAGCAGAAGAATCAGAAGACGCAGAAGCAGAATGAGAAGCAGAAGGAGTAATTAAACAGAACCAGAAGGAGAAGCAGAAGCAGAAGGAGAAGCAGAAGAAGGAGAAGGTTAATCAGAAAGAGAAGCAGAACGAGAAGCAGGAGAAGCAGAAGCAGGAGAAGCAGAAGCAGAAGAAACAGGAGAAGCCGAAGAAGCAGAAGCAGAAGGAGAAGCAGAAACAGAAGGAAAAGCAGAAAGAGAAGCAGGAGAAGCAGAAGAAGCAGCACAGGAGAAGCAGAAGCAGAAGAAGCCGAAGAAGCAGAAGCAAAATCTGAAGCAGAAGGAGAAGCAGGAGAAGCAGAAGAAGCAGAATCTGGAGAAGCAGAAGGAGAAGCAGAACAGAAAGAGAAGCAAAAGCAGAAGGAGAAGCAGAAGAAACAGAAGAAACAGAGGCAGAAGCAGAAGAAGCAGAAGATGCAGAAGCAGAAGGAGAAGTAGAAGGAAAAGCAGAAGAACGAGAAGGAGAAGGAGAAACAGAAGGAGAAGTAGAAAGAGAAGTAGAAGAAGGAGCAGGAGAAGGAAAAG
>NW_012292706.1:0-7388 GCF_000151885.1 Dipodomys ordii | reverse complement strand
GGAAGCAGAAGAAGAAGCAGAATGAGAAGCAGAAGAAGGAGAAATTGAAGCAGAAACAGAAGGAGAAGCAGAAGGAGAAGGAGAAGCAGAAGAAGGAGAAGGAGAAGCAGAAGAATAATAAGCAGAAGCAGAAATAGAAGCAGAAGGAGAAGCAGAAGCATACGAAGAAGAAGAAGAAGAAGAAGAAGAAGAAGAAGAAGAAGAAGAAGAAGAAGAAGAAGAAGAAGAAGAAGAAGAAGAAGAAGAAGAAGAAGAAGAAGAAGAAGAAGAAGGAGAAGGAGAAGGAGAAGGAGAAGGAGAAGGAGAAGCAGAGAGAGAAGCAGGAGAAAAAGAAGGAAAATGAAAAAGAGAAGGATTAGGAGTAGGAGAAGCAGAAAGATAAGCAGAAGCAGAAGGAGAAGAAGAAGGAGAAGCAGAAGGAGAAACAGAAGAAGCAGAAGCATGAGAAGCAGAAGAAGGAGAAGCAGAAGAAAAAGAATAAGCAAAAGAAGCAGAAGGAGTGTATGAAACAGAAGAAGGAGAAGGAGTAGCAGAAAGAGAAGCAGAAGCAGAAGGAGAAAGAGTAGAAGTAGAAGCAGAAGAAGTTGAAGCAGGAGAAGCAGAAGAAGAAGAAGCAGCTAAAGGAGAAGAAGGAGCAAAAGGAGAAGGAGAAGCAGGAGAAGCAGAAGCAGAAGAGGAAGAAGCAGAAGGAGAAGCAGAAGGAGAAGCAGAAAGAGAAGCAGGAGAAGCAGAAGAAGCAGAAGCAGGAGAAGCAGAAGCAGAAGAAAAAGAAGAAGCATGAGAAGCAGAAGCAGAGGGAGAAGGAGAAGATGTAGAAGCGGAAGGAGAAGCAGAAGGAAAAGCAGAAGAACGAGAAGGAGAAGGAGAAACAGAAGGAGAAGCAGAAGGAGAGGCAGAGGGAGAAGCCGAAGGAGAAGCAGGAAAAGCACAAGAAGCAGAAGCAAAAGGTGAACCAAAAGAAGCAGGAGAAGCAGAAGCAGAAGAAGAAGCATAAGAACAAGCACAAGCAGAAGGGGATGCAGAAGGAGAAGCAGGAGAAGCAAAAGGTGAACCAAAAGAAGCAGGAGAAGCAGAAGCAGAAGAAGAAGCATAAGAACAAGCACAAGCAGAAGGAGATGCAGAAGGAGAAGCAGGAGAAGCTGAAGAAGCAGAAGCTGAAGGAGAAGCAGAAGTAGGAGAAGGAGAAGGAGAAGGAGGAGAAGCAGAAGCAGAAGGAGAAGCAGAAGCAGAATGAGTAGCAGAAAGAGAATCAGGAGAAGCACAAGAAGCAGATGCAGGAGAACCCGAAAGAGAAGAATAAGAAGAAGCAGAAACAGAAGCAGGAGAAGCAGGAGAAGCTAAGAAGCAGAAGCAACTGAAGCAGAAGCAAAAGAAACAGAAGAAGCATAAGTAGCAGAAGCAAAAGCAGAAGTAGAAGCAGAAGAACGAGAAGGAGAAAGAGAAATATAAGGAGAAGCAGAAGGAGAAGCAGAAGCAGAAGGAGAAGCAGAAGTAGGAGAAGGAGAAGGAAGAGCATCAGAAGCAATAGGAGAAGCCGAAGGAGAAGCAGAAGCAGAATGAGAAGCAGAAAGAAGCAGTAGAAGCAGAAGAAGCAGGAAAAGCAGAAGCAAAAGAAAGGGAAGAAGAAGAAGAAGAAGAAGAAGAAGAAGAAGAAGAAGAAGAAGAAGAAGAAGAAGAAGAAGAAGAAGAAGAAGAAGGAGAAGGAGAAGGAGAAGCATAAGGAGAAGCAGTAGAAGCAGAAGAAGCAGAAGCAGGAGAAGCAGAAGCAGAAGAAAAATATAAGCATAAGACGCAGAATCAGAGGGAGAAGCAGAAGAAGGAGAAGGAGCAGCAGAAGGAGAAGAAGAAGCAGAAAGAGAAGCAGAAACAGAAGGAGAACAAGTAGGAGAAGGAGGAGAATCAGAAGAAGTAAAAGTAGAAGCAGAAAGAGAAGGAGAAGAAGGAGAAGCAGAAGTAGAATCAGAAGAAACAGAAGAAGAAGAAGCAGAAGAAACAGAAGCAAAAGAAACAGAAGAAGGAGAAGAGCAGAAACAGAAGCAGAAGGAGAAGCAGAAGGAGAAAGAGAAGCAGGAGAAGCAGAAGAAGCAGGAGAAGCAGAAGCAGAAGAAACAGAAGAAGCCGAAGAAGCAGAAGGAGAATGTGAAGCAGAAGGAGAAACAGAAGAAGCACAATCTGAAGCAGAAGCAGAAGAAACAGAAATAGTAGAATAAACAGAAGCAGAAGCAGCAAGAGAAGCAGAAGAAGAAGAAGGAGAAGGCAAAAGAGAAGGATTAGGAGTAGGAGAAGCAGAAGGATAAGCAGAAGCAGAAAGAGAAGCAGAAGGAGAAGCAGCACTAGAAGCAGGAGAAGCAGAAGAAGCAGAAGCAGGAGAAGCAGAAAAAAACAGAAGACGCAGAAGCAGAATGAGAAGCAGAAGGAGAAATTGAAGCAGAAGGAGAAGCAGAAGAAGAAGGAGAAGGAGAGGGAGAAGCAGAAAGAGAAGCAGAACGAGAAGCAGGACAAGCAGCAGCAGGAGAAGCAGAAGCAGAAGAAACAGAAGAAGGAGAATAAGCAGAAGCAGAAGGAGAAGCAGAAACAGAAGGAAAAGCAGAAGGAGAAGCAGAAGAAGAAGCCACAGGAGAAGCAGAAGCAGAAGAAGCCGAAGAAGCAGAAGCAGAACTTGAAGCAGAAGTAGAAGCAGGAGAAGGAGAAGAAGCAGAATCTGGAGAAGCAGAAGGAGAAGCAGAAGCAGAAAGAGAAGCAAAAGCAGAAGGAGAAGCAGAAGGAGAAGCAGAAGGAGAAGTAGAAGAAACAGAAGAAGCAGACGAAGTAGCAGAAGCAGCAGAAGATGCAGAATCAAAAGGAGAAGCAGAATGAAAAGCAGAAGAACGAGAAGGAGAAGGAGAAGGAGAAACAGAAGGAGAAGCAGAAATAGAAGCAGAAGAAGGAGCAGGAGAAGGAGAAGCAACAGGAGAAGCAGAAAGAGCAGCAGAAGTAGAAGCAGGAGAAGCAGAAACAGGAGAAGCAGAAGCAGAAGAAACAGAGAAGGACAAGAAGGAGAAGCAGAAGGAGAAGCAGAAATAGAAGGAAAAGCAGAAGGAGAAGCAGAAGAAGCAGCAGCAGGAGAATCAGAAGCAGAAGAAGACGAAGAAGCAGAAGCAGAACCTGAAGCAGAAGGAGAAGCAGGAGAAGGAGAAGAAGCAGAATCTGGAGAAGCAGAAGGAGAAGCAGAAGCAGAAAGAGAAGCAAAAGCAGAAGGAGAAGCAGGAGGAGAAGTAGAAGAAACAGAAGAAGCAGAAGCAGTAGCAGAAGCAGCAGAAGATGCAGAAGCAGTAGCAGAAGCAGCAGAAGATGCAGAAGCAGAAGGAGAAGCAAAAGGAAAAGCAGAAGAACGAGAAGGAGAAGGAGAAGGAGAAACAGAAGGAGAAGCAGAAAGAGAAGCAGAAGAAGGAGCAGGAGAAGGAAAAGCAACAGAGGAAGCAGAAAGGGCAGCAGAAGGAGAAACAGGAGAAGCAGAAACAGGAGAAGCAGAAGCATAAGAATCCGAAGAAGAAGAAGTAGAACCTGAAGCAGAAGGAGAAGCATGAGAAGCAGTAGAAGCAGAATCTGGAGAAGCAGAATGAGAAGCAGAAGGAGAAGCAGAAGCAGAAAGAGAATCAAAAGCAGAAAGGGAAGCAGAAGATTCAGAAGAATTAGAAGCAGTAGCAGTTGTACCAGAAGCAGAAGGAGAAGCAGAAGGAAAAGCAGAAGAACGAGGAGAAGGAGATACAGGAGAAGAAAAGGAGAAGCAAAAAGAGAAGCAGGTAAAGCAGAAGAAGAAGAAGCAGAAGGAGAAGCAGAAGAAGGAGAAGGAGAAGCAGAAGCAGAAGAAGATGCAGAAGGAGAAGCAGAAGAAGCAGAAGCAGAAGGAGAAGCAGGAAAAGCAGAAGAAGCAGAAGCAAAAGGAGAAGCAAAAGAAGGAGAAGGAGAAGCAGAGGCAGAAGACGAAGCATAAGCACAAGCACAAGCAGAAGGAGATGCAGAAGGAGAAAAGGAGAAGCAGAAGAATCAGAAGCTGAAGGAGAAGCAGAAGTAGGAGAAGGAGAAGGAGGAGAAGTAGAAGCAGAAGGACAAGCAGAAGCGGAATGAGAAGCAGAAAGAGAAGAAGGAGAAGCACAAGATGCAGAAGCAGGAGAAGCCGAAAGAGAAGAAGGAGAAGAAGCAGAAGTAGAAGCAGAAGTAGAAGAAGAAGCAGCAGACGAAGTAGAACCAGAATTTCAGGCAGGAGAAACAGAAGAAGCAGAAGCAGAAGGAGAAGCAAAAAGAGAAGCAGAAGGAGAAGTAGAAGAAGCAGTAGAAGGAGAAGCAGCAGAAGAAGCAGAAAATCAAGCAGGAGAAGCAGAAGCAGAAAGAGAAGTAGAAGCAGAAGAAGCAGAAGAAGCAGAAGCAGTAGAAGCAGAAGAAGCAGAAGCAGAAGAAAAAAAGAAGCATAAGAAGCAGAAGCCGAAGCAGAGGGAGAAAAAGAAGAAGGAGAAGGAGCAGCAGAAGTTGAAGCAGAAGGAGATGCAGATACAGAAAAAGAAGCAGAAACAGAAGGAGAAGGAGAAGGAGAAGTTGGAGAATCAGAAGAAGCAGAAGCAGAAGCAGAAAGAGAAGCAGAAGAAGGAAAAGGAGAAGCTGAAGCAGAAGGACAAGCAGGAGAAGCAGAAGAAGCAGAAGCGGGAGAAGCAGAAGAAGAAGAAGAAGAAGAAGAAGAAGAAACAGAAGAAGGAGAATGAGCAGAAGGAGAAGCAGAAGCAGAAGGAGAAGCAGAAAGAGAAGGAGGGGAAGCAGAAGAAGCAGAAGCAGGAAAAGCAGAAGCATAAGAATCCGAAGAAGCAGAAGCAGAACCTGAAGCAGAAGGAGAAGCAGGAGAAGCAGGAAAAGCAGGATCTGGAGAAGCAGAATGACAAGCTGAAGGAGAAGCAGAAGCAGAAAGAGAATCAAAAACAGAAGGAGAAGCAGAAGAAACAGAGGAAGCCGAAGCAGTAGCAGTTGCAGCAGAAGCACAAAGAGAAGCAGAAGGAAAAGCAGAAGCACCAGAAGGAGAAGGAGAAACAGAAGCAGAAGCAGAAGGAGAATCAGAAGGAGAAGCAGTCGAAGCAGAAGGAGAAGCAGAAGGAGAAGCAGAAGCAGAAGAAGATGCAGAAGGAGAAGCAGGAGAAGCAGAAGAAGCAGAAGCTGAAGGAGAAGTAGAAGTAGTAGAAGGAGAAAGAAGAGCAGCAGAAGCAATAAGAGAAGCAGAAGGAAAAGCAGAAGCAGAATGAGAAGCAGAATGAGAAGCAGAAGAAACAGAAGATGCAGGAATAACAGAAGCAAAAGAAAGAGAAGAAGAAGAAGAAGAAGAAGAAGAAGAAGAAGAAGAAGAAGAAGAAGAAGAAGAAGAAGAAGAAGAAGAAGAAGGAGAAGCATAAGGAGAAGCAGAAGCAGGAGAAGCAGAAGCAGAAGAAAAAGAATAAGCATAAGAAGCAGAATCAGAGGGAGAGGCAGAAGAAGGAGAAGGAGCAGCAGAAGGAGAAGCAGAAGAGGGAGAAGCAGAAGCAGAAGAAGCAGCAGAAGGAGAAGCAGAAGCAGAAGAAGATGCAGAACGAGAAGCAGGAGAATCAGAATAAGCAAAAGCAGAAGGAGAAGCAGAAGTAGGAGAAGAAGAAGGAGAAGGAAGGGCAGCAGAAGCAATAGGAGAAGCAGAAGGAGAAGCAGAAGCAGAATGAGAAGCAGAAAGAGAATCAGTAGAAGCAGAAGAAGCAGGAAAAGCAGAAGCAGAAGAAAGAGAAGAAGAAGAAGAAGAAGAAGAAGAAGACGAAGAAGAAGAAGAAAAGAAGAAGAAGACGAAGGAGAAGACGAAGAAGAAAATAAAGAAGAAGAAGAAGAAGAAGAAGAAAAAGAAGAAGAAGAAGTAGAAGAAGAAGAAGAAGAAGAAGAAGAAGAAGAAGAAGAAGAAGAAGAAGAAGAAGAAGAAGAAGAAGAAGAAGAAGAAGAAGAAGAAGAAGAAGAAGAAGAAGCATAAGGAGAAGCATAAGGAGAAGCATAAGGAGAAGCATAAGGAGAAGCATAAGGAGAAGCAGTAGAAGCAGAAAAAGCAGAAGCAGGAGAAGCAGAAGCAGAAGAAAAAGAATTAGCAAACAGCAGAAGCAGAAGCAGGGGGAGAATCAGAAGAAGGATAAGGAGAAGGAGCAGCAGAAGGAGAAGCAGAAGCAGAATGAGAAGAGGAAACCGAAGGAGAACAAGAAGGAGAAGCAGGAGAATCAGAAGAAGCAGAAGTAGAAGCAGAAAGAGAAGGAGAAGAAGGAGAAGCAGAAGTAGCATCAGAAGAAACAGAAGAAGAAGAAGCACAAGAACCAGAAGCAAAAAAACAGAAGAAGGAGAAGAACAGAAGCAGAAGGAGAAGCAGAAGCAGAAGGAGAAGCAGAAAGAGAAGCAGGAGAAGCAGGAGAAGCAGAAGCAGAAGAAACAGGCGAAGCCGAAGAAGCAGAATCATAATCTGAAGCAGAAGGAGAAACAGAAGAAGCACAATCTGAAGCAGAAGCAGAAGAAACAGTAATAGTAGAATAAGCAGAAGCAGAAGCAGCAGGAGAAGCAGAAGGAGAAGACGGAGAAGGCGAGAGAGAAGGATTAGGAGTAGGAGAAGCAAAAGGATAAGCAGAAGCAGAAAGAGACGCAGAAGGAAAAGCAGCACGAGAAGTAGCAGAAGCAGGAGAAGCAGAAGAAACAGAAGACGCAGAAGCAGAATGAGAAGCAGAAGGAGAAATTGAAGCAGAAGCAGAAGGAGAAGCAGAAGCAGAAGGAGAAGCAGAAGAAGGAGAAGGAGGAGCAGAAAGAGAAGCAGAAGCAGGAGAAGCAGAAGCAGAAGAAACAGAAGGAGAAGAAGCAGAAGGAGAAGCAGAAACAGAAGGAAAAGCAGAAAGAGAAGCAGGAGAAGCAGAAGAAGCAGCAGCAGGAGAAGCAGAAGCAGAAGAAGCCAAAGAAGCAGAAGCAGAACCTGAAGCAGAAGGAGAAGCAGGAGAAGCAGAAGAAGCAGAATCTGGAGAAGCACAAGGAGAAGCAGAAGCAGAAAGAGAAGCAAAAGCAGAAGCAGAAGGAGAAGCAGAAGAAACAGAAGAAGCAGAGGCAGTAGCAGAAGAAGCAGAAGATGCAGAAGCAGAAGGAGAAGCAGAAGTAAAAGCAGAAGAACGAGAAGGAGAAGGAGAAACAGAAGGAGAAGCAGAAAGAGAAGCAGAAAAAGAAGCAGTAGAAGGAAAAGCAGCAGGAGAAGCAGAAAGAGCAGCAGAAGGAGAAGCAGGAGATGCAGAAACAAGAGAAGCAGAAGCAGAAGAAACAGGAGAAGGACAAGAAGCAGAAGCAGAAGGAGAAGCAGAAACAGAAGGAGAAGCAGAAAGAGAAGGAGGGAAGCA